>NC_066557.1:2661393-2671393 GCF_024679095.1 Eriocheir sinensis
TTTTCCTCCCTTCCTTCATCTCTTTTCTTCATCATTTCTTCATTTTTTTCTTCTATCCGTCATTCTTTCCATCTTTTCTCTCTTCCTTCCTTTTCTTCTCTCTTTTTCCATTCTTTCATTCTTTACTCATTTCTTCATTAATTTCTTTCTTCATTTCTTTCCATGTTCCGTTATTCCTTTTATGTTTTTTTTCGTGTTTCTCTTTTTTATTTTTTTCATCTGCTTCCTTTCCTTCATTTTCCTTTTTTATCTGTTATCTTTTCACCGGTCTTCATAATTCCCTTTTTTTTTACAATTTCTCCAGTTTCCTTCCTCCTTACTTTCCATTCCTCCTTCTCTTTCATCACTTTTGCTTTCTCTCCTTTCTTCTTCACCCTTTTTCCCGCCTTTGCCTCTTTCATCATTCTCTCTCTCTCTCTCTCTCTCTCTCTCTCTCTCTCTCTCTCTCTCTCTCTCTCTCTCTCTCTCTCTCTCTCTCTCTCTCTCTCTCTCTCTCTCTCTCTCTCTCTCTCTCTCTCTCTCTCTCTCTCTCTCTCTCTCTCTCTCTCTCTCTCTCTCTCTCTCTCTCTCTCTCTCTGTTATTCCTTCGTCTTTCCATCTTCCTTCCTTTCTCCCCACCTTTTCTTTTATCTCTATATATTTTATTTTTCCTTCGTTCATCAATCTTGCCATTCTTCTTTATTACTCTCCATCTGGTTTCTCTTTCTCCCTTTTTTCCTCCCACTCCTTCATCTCTCCCCTTTCTTTCTTTCTCCTGTTTTCTTGTGTTCTCTCGTTTCTCATCCATCCACTTTTCTTCAATTAATCTTTTCTGTCTTTATTACTTTTCATCCTACTTCCGTTTCTATTTTTATCTCCACCCTTTTCTTCATTTCTCTCCCTTTTTTTATTTTCACCCTTTTTGTCTCCCTTCTCTTCTATCACTTCTCCTTCATCCATCTTCCCTTCTCTTTCATTATCTTTTCATCCTGCTTCACCCTCTCCCTTTCTCTCCTTCATCTCTCCCCCTTCTACCTCCTTTATTTCGTGTTCTCCCCCTTCTTCTCCTTCTCCTTCTTCATTCTCTCTTCTCCTTTTTATTACCCTTCATCTTACTTCCCTTTCTTCCTTTCCTCTTTTTTCCTTTTGTTTCTCCTATTCCTTGTTGTCTCCTTTCTCTTCTCTTCTCTTCACTTCTCTTCTCTTCTCTTCTCTTCATCTTCCCATCCTCCCCATTCTCCTTTCCCTTATTCTCTTCTCATTTCATCTCTTCTTTTTCTTCTTTTCTCTTCTCTCCTCCTCTTCTCTCCTCTCCTCTCCTCTCCTTTTTTTCTTTTCTTCTCTTTTCTTCTCACTTCCTCTCTTCTCCTCTTCTCTCCTCTCCTCTCCTCTCCTGCTTTCTTCTCTTCTCTTTTCTCGTCTTCTCTCTTCCTCTCCTCTCCTCTCTTCTATTCATCTTCTCATCTTCCCATTCTCCTTTCCATATTCTCTTCTCCTCTCTTCTCATCTCCTCATCCTCCTATTCTCCTTTCCCTTATTCTCTCAGTCTTGTGGGCGAGGTCAACATCTTTTGCGCGGGTCAATCTTCGTCTTATATATGACCTTCACGACTCCCCTTGACCCGCCTAATGGACTCACCCACCTGAAAGAATGGCTGGAAGAGCAGGGGAGGGAGAGAGGGGGAGGGAAGAAGGGGCGGCAAGGAGGAGAGGGAAATGAGTGAGATGGGATGAAAAAGGAAGAGGGAAAGGAAGAGGGGAAAGGAGAGAGTAGGGTCAGGAAGAGAGGAAGATGGAGAAAGGGAGGACAGCTAAGGAGGGTAAGGAAGAGAAGAAAATGGGGAAAAGGAAAGGAAGGGTAAAGGGAGGGAATGGTATGAGAGGGAAGAAGGAAAGGGAAAGGGTGGGGTTAGGAGGAGAGAGAGAAAATGGGGAAAGGGAGAAAAAAGATAAGGAAAAAAGAGAGGAAGATAGCGGAATAAGGAGAGAAAGGGGAAAGGAAGGAGAGAAAGGGAATGGTTAAAGAAATAAGAGGGAGAGGGGAGAGCGGGGTTAAGAGGAGAGAGAAAATAGGGAAACAGATGATAATGTAGAAAAGGAAGAGGGAGAGGGAGATAGTAGGATAAAGAGAGAGAAATGGGCAGAAGGATGGGAAAGGGAAGAATTGGTAAAAGAAGGAATTGGGAGAATGTCGGATTAAGAAGAGAAATAGGAAGAAGGAGGAAAGGTAGGAAAGGGTAAAGATGGAAAAGAGAAAAAGGTAAAGTAAGAAAGAAAAGGAAAGCAAAGGGTGAAGAAGAAAAAGGGAGATAGAAAGAGTGGTATGAAGCGGAAAAATAAAAAGAAGGAAAGGGAGGAAAAGGTAAAGAAGGAAGAGACAAAGGTAGAGGAAGAAGGAGGAAAGAAAAGGGAACAAAAGAAAAGATAGGGAGGCGTAAAGAGGGAAATGAAAGGAAAAAGGGACATTAAGGGATGGAAAGATAAGAAGAGGAGTAGAAGGAGAAGAGGAAGAAAAAGAGAAGAAGGAGGAGGAAAAAGAGGCAGAGAAAATAGTGTTGAAGTCTTATTCCTTATCTTTTTTTTTGTGTGTGTTTAAGGGTGAATAGGGGGGCGGAGGGGAAGGGTGGGTCAAAGGGGGGGTCAGGGGGGGGGGGTTGAGGGGGGACTGTGAAAGTTGCTTGTAATGGAAAATGCGTGAAATGGATGGAGTTGTCTCGTTCATGTTTTTTTTTTCCTGTTTTTGTTTTGTTCATTTTATTTGCGGTTTTCTGTTTTGTGTTGAGTTTGCTTTGTGTGCGTGCGTGTGTGTGTGTGTGTGTGTGTGTGTGTGTGTGTGTATACTTTGATTACATGCACAGATTAACAGATGTATATAATATAGTTCATTTCTGTGTGTGTGTGTGTGTGTGTGTGTGTGTGTGTGTGTGTGTGTGTGTGAAGTCAGTTTGTGGTGAAATAAAAATAAATGGAGAACAGCGAAACTCAGTGACATTAAACTTTTTTTCTCTTTTTTTTTTTTTTTTTGCTCCTCGTTTCGACAGATTTCGTTTTATCTTTTTTTGTGAGTTTATTTTCGCGCCACATTTTTACGTTCATCTGGTTCACGAATTTACGTTTTTTATTAACCTTCATCAAAACTTTACTCATTATCGTAAGTTCTTGATAGAGCCTTGTATTAGAGCGTTTAAGTTAATGATGTTGAGATTAAGTTTATGTGGAAACAAGTTTAAGTTCATGATAATTAAAAAAATTAAGTTCATGATATTAAGTTTATTATATTGAGTTTAAGTTCAATACATTAAGTTTAAGTTCGGGATATTAAGTGTGAGTTCATATTAAGTTTAAGTTCATAATATTAAGTTCAAGTTTATGATATTAAAATAAAGTTCATTATTTTATTAAGTTCGTGTTCATGATATTAGATGTTTAAAGTTCATGAAATTGTTTAAATTCATGATATTATAAGTTTAAGTTCATGATATTAAGCCCAAGTTTTTTATATCAAAGTTAAGTTCATTATATTTAATTTGAGTTCATGGTATAAGTGTAAGTTCACGGTATTGCATTACGGGAACCTTACATTAAAACTTTTAGTAAAGTAATTAGTCTTTTAGAACATCATGATCCTAAAACAATAATCAATTTTTTTTTTCTAATCGCGTTCTCGTTTTGCACCAATCTTTTTTTTTTTTTTTTACTAAGACTGTTATTTGTTTGTTTTAGTTTTATCCATTTTTATTTTGTTACAAGGCAGTATTAATATTTGAATAGTTGTCAATGCATTATTATTATTATTATTATTATTATTATTATTATTATTATTATTATTATTATTATTATTATTATTATTATTATTATTATTATTATTATTATTATTATTATTATTATTATTATTAACTTTATTATTATTTTATTTCATTTGTTATTGGAATGCAATTTTTGTCATTAGTAAATTTCTTGGTGTTGGAATGCAGTATCATTACCATTTTCAATTTTTTTCAGCAATGTGAGGAAGGTCACAGGCAAACTTAAGAATATTAAAAAGAATGATAATGATAATTATTTGAACGGCTTTGTTACGAAACTGATTTTGATCCTTCTGATTTAGGTTTCATAATCGAACGTTCATTTTTCATAGAAATAAAACACTTACTCAAAAATCTGTATATACATAGTAATTAAAAGTTCCAATTTTTGACATTCAATTTAAAGTTTGCTTATTAATATTTTAAATTAAAGAAATAAATATTTACATATCATTGATTTTACTCATTTCAAGGAATTATTCTGCCCTGGACGATTATGATATAGCTAGATTTCTTTTCACTAATCTGACATTACTTTCACACAATGTTGATTTTACAAATTATTATTAGTTTTATATATTATCGAAATATCTCTTGGGAAATTATAATATTACTGGATGTATTTACTAGAATCTAATAATACTTGCACACATTATTGATTTCACTCATTATTATTGATTTCAAACATTGAGGAAATACTGTCAGGCGCAATTTTACGATTCCTGTTTTTTTGGGGATTCTGTGATTTTTTTTTCACCAGCAAAACACATTTTCAGAATATCATAATAACATACACGCTGAGCGATCACGACAGTCACCATCACTACCTGACACACACACACACACACACACACACACACACACACACACACACACACACACACACACACACACACACACACACACACACACACACACACACTATCTAATCCTTTTATCACATTATTCTTTCACACTTCACTCTCTTCTCCTCTCCTCCTCCTCCTCCTCCTCCTCCTCCTCCTCCTCCTCCTCCTCCTCCTCCTCCTCCTCCTCCCCTTCATCACCTATTCCCACCTCCCCTCTTTCCCCTCCCCTCACCTGTTCCCTCCGCTGCCCCAGGTGTCACTCTTCCCTCAGGTAAATTGGACATGGCTACCTGAGGAGGAGGAGGAGGAGGAGGAGGAGGAGGAGGAGGAGGAGGAGGAGGAGATGGAAGAAGGAGATGAATATTTTGTTTTCTTACCTCGGGACAAACGTGACTTCGTGTGTGTGTGTGTGTGTGTGTGTGTGTGTGTGTGTGTGTGTGTGTGTGTGTGTGCGCGCGTGTGTGCGTGTACGTGTGATTGTGCCTAAGTTTTTTGCTTCTTATTTGCATTTTCTCTCTTACCACAATTTATTTTTTCGGTCCGTCAGTTTGTTTTAAGATTTTTTCGTGTTTTATTTTTTTTACTTTATCCTTTCTTTTTTATTTACTTCATCATCGTCATCGTCATTATCATCACCATCATCATTACTATTGTTACCATATTTTTTTCTGCTTTTTTCAACTTCCTGACTCTCATTTCATCTCCTCCTCCTTCTCCACCTCCCCTCTTCTTCCTCTCCCTCCTCCTTTTCCTCCTCCTCCTCCTTCTCCACCTCCCTCTCTTCTTCCTCTCCCTCCTCCTTTTTCTCCTCCTCCTCCTCCTTCTCCACATCCCCCTCTTCTTCTTCCTCTCCCTCCTCCTTTTCTTCCTCTTCCTCCTTCTCCACCTCCCCCTCTTCTTCTTCCTCTCCCTCCTCCTTTTCCTCCTCCTCCTTCCGGTCAGCATTGTTCAGAGGTAGTTAAAACTGCAAACAAATTGGTTGGCTTCATCGGACGAGTCTTTAATAATAAATCGGAAAAAGTAATATTAAAACTGTATAATTCGTTGGTTCGACCCCGTCTAGAGTACTGTGTACAGTTTTGGTCTCCCTACTACAGAAAAGACATAGAAAATTGGAACGGGTACAACGAAGAGTAACAAAGATGATTCCTAGGTTGAGAAATTTGTCATATGAACAAAGGCTTAAAGAAGTAAATTTATTCAGCCTATCAAAACGAAGAATGCGAGGCGATCTAATAGAAGTGTTTAAAATGTTCAAAGGATTCAGTGATATTAATGCGGAAGATTACTTTACAATTGATCGACCAAATAGAACAAGAAGAAATCACAATTTGAAGATAAGTGGTAAAAGATTCTCGTCGCACGAAGCTAAACACTTCTTCTTCAATCGAGTTGTTAATGTTTGGAACTCTCTACCTTGTGATGTCGTTGATAGTACAACAGTTACGGCCTTCAAGAATAGATTAGACAAGTGTTTTGAATCCAACCAGCAACTTAGATATTACTCATTGTCGTAATAACGTTAAGTTCTTTCGAATACTGGTGTCCTTGTCCGCTTTTATCGCCCGGTTAGTGGTAGCAGTAATGGTAGTTCTTTCCTCTTTCCTTCATAAATTCCATGCAGTTTTTCCATGCTGCATGGTTCTTTTTCCTTTCCTGCCAGCTTTGGCTGGAGGGAGGAGGGAGGAGCCTTCGCCTTTGCTGTCCTTCATCTTCCACCTTTGATTAGATAGTTAGTGTAGCTTGTCACAAACAACCTCGTAAGGACCAGCAGGTCTGCTGTTGTTTGTTCTTCCTTTGTGTTCCTTTGTTCTCCACCTCCCCCTCTTCTTCTTCCTCTCCCTCCTCCTTTTCCTCCTCCTCCTCCTTCTCCACGGCTCCCCCTCTTCTTCTTCCTCTCCCTTCTCATTTTCCTCCTCCTCCTCCTTCTCCACCTCCCCCTCTTCTTCTTCCTCTCCCTCCTCCTTTTCCTCCTCCTCCTCGTTCTCTTCCCCTTCCTCTTCCTCCTAATCCACTAATCATGCTTAGATTAAACTCATCCTTGAAATTGCAACTTTCCACTTTACCTCAAAAAATAAAAAAATAGACTCTTCCGCCTTTCCTCCTCCCTTTTCCTTTCCCTTTCCTCCCTTTCCCCTCCCCTTCCTTCATTTTTCAGGGCATACATAGCAGGAAGTTAAAGAATAATATCCCCCTTTACGGCCCTTGGCTTGTAATACTCGGGGGCAATATGCAAAGAGCGTCCCTTCACCTGTCTGATCGCCGCTAATTAGTGCGAGGTAGCGGCCAGGTGTGCCATCACGGCCTCCATACCTGACCTAATTTCGACCGATCCTCTTTTTTTTTCCTCTTTTTCTGTTTGAGTTTGATATTTTTGGATTTTGTTTAAAGTTTTCGTTCTTTTGTGTGTGTTTTGTGGATATTTTTTCGTTTTTTTTTTGTGGTTTGAGGAGGATTAGGATGTGTTTTAATGCTTTATGGGGCGGGTTGTAAGCGTGTTCTGTTTTGTTTAGTCGTTTTCATTTTGTTAAGGTTTTATCTATTTATTTTTCTATTTATTTATTTATTAGTTGTGTGTTTAATCTTGTGGTCTTGTAACTATGTATGTATTTATTGTATTTTTTGTTTATTTGTAAGTTCCTTAAAGTAACATAGCAATAATAATAACGATAACAAAAACAACAACAACAGCAACGGACACTAATACTACGACTACTACAACAACTACTACTACTACTACTACTACTACTACTACTACTACAACAACAGCAACAACATCAACAACAACAACAACACCACCACCACCACCACCACCACCAACAACAACAACTACGACTACTACTACTACTACTACTACTACTACACAACATAAATGATACCTCCACCCATGTTTATTTTCCCGACACATAATCATGGAGGGCTCCATAGCTTGGAGGTCATTAGCCCCAACTCTGTTCGCTAATGACTGTGGCATCCAACCATATCACTAATACTACCTGACACTAAATCACCTATCATCTATTACGTCTAGATCCCCCTTTCCTTCCCTACTCAAGTCACTCCCGACCCACCCTAATGTCACTCTCCACCACTGTGGCTTCATAGTCCATATTGGAGATGTTGGTGGCTTTTGGGCCAGAGTGTCTGGTGCCCCTGAGACATAGGATGGCCGACCTGAGCAGGGAGAACGAGAGTTACACCTAATCCAGGCGACAACGTGACTCCTTGGCTGATGCTTCTTTTCTGAGATTAGTTCCGCGAGGCGTGCGTAGAAGCATTGGGCCCTGGGACCCATCCCGCCGGATGTGGTGAAGACGAGGGGGGTGAAGCTGCCCTGATCCACATGTTGGATTCTTTCACCGTATGCCCTTGTCTTCTCCTGCTCGTTCCTGTGGTGGGCGGCTTGCAGGGGCAGCTCACGGTGACAGGTAGCCATCGGGTCGAATATGCGGATGTCCATGAACGCCCGCTGTCCGCGCACCCAGAATCCGCGGGCACTTACATCAACCCGTGCCTCCTGTGAGGTATTGGCTGTCCTGTACCGAAGGTGTTCGCCGTCCAGGGGAAGCAGTGCCGGCTCGGTAGTGACGTCTTGGCATACCTCCCCAAGCATGCTGGCTGTCAGATCCCTCACTTCATCGTGTCGAATACAGACGAAGCCTCCCTTTTTACATGTCATGGTGTGGGTGACATCATTTGGTGATCCACATGCACAGAGATCAGGCAGTCCCTCAATCGGCCAGCCATATCTCAGAGCAATGTCGTCGACAAATTCTTGTTTGTTGAGGCTGAAGCCCTTTGCTCTGATTGGTAATGACGTTAGCCAGTTAGAGGCGCCTGCCTCCTGTGCTGTGTGTATTTTTCTACCCATTTCTGTGGACAGGTGGTGTGTAAGACGGTCCAGCTCGTCTTTTTGGGCCTGTTGCATTTCTTCTGAGATTTTTCTTTTAATATCTCTTATTTCTGTTTGGTCTATCTCGCCCTCTGCCTCCTGAGCGATGATCCTGTTGATGAGTGACCTGGTAAGGCTGATGGAGTTTTGGTTCTCCTTATCTGCCAGCTTCTCAGGGTTGGTGATCCCCATCCCACCCAGTCTTGGGGGAAGTGCTAGCATATCCCTCTCTTCCTCCCCCAAAGCATGATATTTCACCAGCGCCGGCAAGAATACATTCTTGACGGCATTCTCCAGTGGTCGGAGGAGTGGACTGATGCCGGGGATGGTGCGCATCAGGAACGTCCACCGATGTTGGATGCCGTGGGTGTACGCTGAATAGGCAGCGTGTGGCTCAGTCTTGGCAATGGCAGACAAAGCTTCTATTTCCTTCACCCATTCAGCTACTTTGTCTCCCACGTACTCCTTCTTATATTCCTCTGTCCCGATCACTGCACCTAAGTGTCGTTGTCCGTATTTTGTCACAATGACGCCACTTCCTCTAAAAGTTTCTGCGGCATGGTCATAATGTTCAGGTGTGACAATAAGGACAGACTTGGTGGCGTTAGGGATGTATCCTATCTCAGGGCCGGCGGTGTTCACAGTGTCCCACCACCCTTTTAAGTCTGAGATTTTACCAGCACCTGAGAGGTCATCCGCATAAGCCACCTGTTTCACCCGTGTTTCTGCGAACGCGATTTCATTTTGGAGGACTGATAGGCCCAGGGCGTACATAGCCATGGCTATTGGGTCACCTTGTGTTGTTCCCTCAGATGATTTTAACACTTTCACCTTTCCACTGTGGCTATTTATGTATAAGTCGGTCGGGTATGTATAGGTATTTTCGACATACATAGCTAAGCTAGGGCACTTGGTTTTAATGTTGTGTATCATAGTCTTTCTATTTATTGTGTTGAAGGCATTTTTTGCGTAAACAAGAAGCACTGCTTCGCACTCCACGTGGTCGAATATCTCCCGCATGGCATGGACTGCTGCTTCTCCTCCTGCCTGCTGCCCCGCACAAACTTGGAGGTTCCCTGCTGCCATTCTCACATCTTCTTTGACGACAGCCATGATGCATTTGCCTACGATGCGCCGCAGAACTTCTCCGACTCCTATAGGCCTGCATCCCGGCCTCTTGTCCAGGGGAATGAGGCGGCATGCCGTCAGGGCGTCCACATAGTGGCAGCTGGAGGAGGCGAGTTTTCTTGCCAGTGCTGCAATGGTGTTGCGCAGGTCACCAGCTGCATTGCCAAAGTTGGCGCTGCTCAGCAATCTTCGCCATCCCCGTGCATCAAGTCCTGAGGGCCCCGCGCTGCCACGAGTCTGGAGGGCCTTCTTCCACACCATCTCTCCTGTTATCCTTTCGTATATAACTGGATTCGGTGGTTGGTGACATCCTGCCAGTCTCAGTCCCTTCAGGTCACTCGGTGGAGG
>NC_066557.1:2676393-2701393 GCF_024679095.1 Eriocheir sinensis
GAACTTCGAGTGTAAAACACCAGACGTGATGCTATCCTTGTATAATTCCACGGTAAGACCGCACCTCGAGTATGCAGTACAGTTCTGGTCTCCTAATTACAGAAGGGACATTGCTTTACTGGAAAGGATACAACGACGCGCCACAAAGATGATTCCAACCTTAAGGGCTCAACCGTATGAGGAACGACTCAAGCGACTCAATCTCTTTACATTGGAGAAAAGACGCCTACGAGGGGATATGATTCAAGTCTTCAAGTATCTGAAAAAAGTTCAATAACGTCGATTACTCCAAATTCTTTGAACTGGAAACCAGCTCAAGAACTAGAAATAACGGTTTACCCATTCAGTCGAGTCGATGTAACACAGACATTGGAAGGAGTTTCTTTTCAAATCGAGTCATCCGCCACTGGAACAATCTTCCCTCAGAAGTAGTAAATGCGAATACGATCAACTCCTTCAAATATAGAATCGACGGTCATTTCGCTGCGTCGGGAGTAAACTGAATAACGAGGGGCTTTCATCTGCTCCTCAATATCGAGGTGCTTTCATCTTCTCAACAAGCCCCAAGTGGCGGTCGAGCAGATTAAATCACCCAAGCGGGCGACCTCGTAATGAGCCAATAGGTTTTCTGTTGCCTGCATTTCCATGTTTCCATGTTTCTTCTTCCTCCTTTCTTCATATACAAGAAGGCAGAAGAGGGTGTATGAATCTACATATAATTTCACTCCTTTTTTCCTCCTCCTCCTCCTCTTCCTCCTCCTCCTCCTCCTACTACTACTACTACTACTACTACTTCTTACTACTTCTCCTCTTCCTCTTCCTTTTCTTCTTTCTCTTCCTCTTCCTCTTCCTCTTCCTCCTTCTCCTCCTCCTCCTCCTCCTCCTCCTCTTCCTCCTCCTCCTCTTCCTCTTCCTCTTCTTCTTCCTCCTCCTCCTCCTCCTCCTTCTTCACCACTATGTATTTCCTTCCCTATTTTTATATTCCATTTTTCAATTTTCATTTTTCATTTTCTTTTCTATTCTCACCTCTATTGCCTCTTCCTTCCTGGGTCTCTCCTCCTCCTCCTCCTCCTCCCCTCTCTTTCCCCTTCCTTTTCCTCTTCCTCTTCCTCTTCCTCATGAGTGAACCAAAATTTTATCATTAAGAGAGGAAGAGAAAGAGGAGAAGGAGGAGGGAAAGAAAGAAGAAAGGAAGGAGGAAGGTTTAGGAAAGGGAGGAGGGATGGAAATGAGAAAAAATGTAAAAAGAAAGGTAGAGAAAGAAAGTAAGGAGTAAGAAAGAAGATGGAAGAGAAGATAATTGTGGAGAAAATTACAGAGATGAAAATAGATAAAAAAATAAAGATAGGAAGAATAGAAAGATGAAGCAAATAGAAAAAAACTAATATGAGAGAAAAGAAGAATAGAAAAAAAGAGATGAGAAAAAAATGTTGGAGTGATGGAAAGAAAATGAGAGGTGAAAAAAAGAGAAGAAGGAAGAAAGGATGAAAGAATACTGGGAGACAAAAGAAAGAAGAGGAAAAAGAATATGTGAATGAGAAGAGCAGAGAAAAAGAAAGTCAGAAGAAGAGGAGGAGAAAGAAGGTGAGGAGGGAAAGGTAAGAAAAGTAGGTGGAGGAGGAGGAGGAAAAGGGAGAAGAAAGATAAAAATGAAAGAGAGAAAGAGGCGGCGGAAGATGGGAGTAGAGTAAGTGTGTAAAAGGAGGAGGAGGAGGAGGAGGAAGAGAATGAAGTAGGGAAATAAAAAGGAGAGAGAGAGAGAGAGAGAGAGAGAGAGAGAGAGAGAGAGAGAGAGAGAGAGAGAGAGAGGACGAAGAAAAAGAAGCGGGGCAGGAGATAGGAGTAAGGTAAAAATGTAAGAGAAGGAGAAGGAGGAGGAATACATAGGAATACATAGGAAGAACAGACACCAGAAGACCTATCGGTCTATGGCGAGGGTGTCTGTTTACTACCGCTACTACTAGTAATCTACGTGTGGTAGGACAGGACAGAATAGATGAAGGCTCCTCCCAACCCACCTCTCCCTCCGGCAACGTGTCGGCAGGAAATAGTTAGAAGAGAACACCATGTACCACCTTCAAGGAAGAAAGGGACATGGAAATTTTACAGTAAAGAGAGAAATAAGAGGAAATTACTACCCTTAACTTACACTACTGGTAACCTAAGCTGTGGGGGAAAATGACTTCATTACATAAGAACATAGAAACACAGGGAGACTGGAAGAGGCCGAGTGGCCTACACAGGGCAGCCCCAGAATCCCCCCTAATACTCACGATGGGTAAGGTGTAGTTTCAGGGGCACGGGTGGAGGCTTGATCCTCGTTTTACCGACGGTACTATGCACGCACCAGTACCCTGTCACCTTACTGCACCCACACCTCACTCCACCTGTCATGCGGACGTTAACTGTTGCTTTACTCTATTGTTAACTTACCCCTTTGGCTGCGGTAGGGCATTTTTGTTTTTTTTCAAGGTTGCGTCATATACCCTCAAAAAAAGAAAATGAACCAATTGGCTTTATATGATTTGTACATCGAGAAAAGACCTTACCTTTTTCATAAATGACATTTATTTTTCTTAGAAAATGTGTAAAGTTTTGAAAAAAGTCCAAAATTGTTACAAAACTGGCCAAAAAAAAGATAAAATATATCCTGCTAAAATGTAAAATACTTCATTCACTTCATTGTTTGGGGACTTAGACTAAAGAAAAGGCTTGTAAATTGGTGTTGCTGCCATATTGTGACACTTTACTCAGTGCAAAACCTTTTTTTATTGATATAAAGTTGGCACCATTTATGTAAAATTTCCTTGGAGGAAAGACGGAAAATCAAACAAATTTCTTACCACATAGCATTTATTATATGAAAAAAAATATTCTGAAATTATATCTTATAAAATTCAATTCATCAGACATATAAATTGCAACAATGTACCAAATATAGAAAAATATAGCTCAAAAATTTCTTCAGGAAACAATTTTATAAACATCGATAGGGTGAGAGATTTTCAATACCTTCCCTTCCATGATTATTTGTGAAATATATCATGTTCTGTAATTCAGTGGGGCTCTCTGAAGTAACACTTTATGCCAAATCATGTTTACATGCTCCTTACTTGAAGGAATCTTGGTGGAGGGAGCAACAGTATCATCCTCTTCTAACTCCACACTATTATCATTGAAGTCATCCTCAGCCTCATCCAGCCAGTCATCAGTTTTTTCCTCAGACATTTCTTCTTCATTTTCACTGTCTGATGCTCTTAGTTCTTCAAGTGTTCTTTGAATTTTTTCATCTGTCTTCAGAAATTTAGTCATCTTCCTTGCTTACTCCATGGTAATCTTGAAAACAAATATATGTATATGTGTAATAAAAAAGGACATCGTACATATATGCAAGAGACAATAGTTATCACCATCCTAGTCTAGCCCAAGGAACATGCATACAAGAAAGAGACAACAATTATAATCAGCCTAGTCTAGCCTAGCCTAGCCATAAATAATATAAAAGACTTACAATATAAAAGAGACTTGTCTAGCCTAGGTTTTGTAAAATGAGAGAGAAGGAGAGTGAAAAAGAGAATGAGACATGTATACATGCATTATACATAAGTATCTGTGTGTGCTCACATATTGTTTTAGTAAAATGGCCCTTTTCATAGAGTTAAATGCCCAATTAAAAACCTTACGTCTTTATTCAAGGTCACACTAATACATCTTCGTTTGTTTACATCATATATGCTTATATAACAATCAGGCATTGTTTATGACAAACGCAATAATATAATTGATAAAACTTACCTCTGTTATGAGCAGAAATACAAGGAAGTTGTGATAGAAGAACTTCATCACACACGTGGGCGCCGATCAGCTGTAACAGTGTTTGTTTATTGTTCCCTATGCCGTCGGCAGACAGTTGTAGCTATCGACCTGTGGCTTTCTTGTACTTTTAGATGAAAACGGATCAATAATCTAAATGGTAAACATTTTTATACCGATGGTGACTATAGTCGACTTTCGCAACCTGGCAACCTATAGTCGAGTACCGCAGCGAAAGGGTTACGCTACTTGCAATCTAGGTTGTGGGGGAGAATAATATAGATTTAGTTTGAGGTCTTGCTGCAGTCTGTCTGAAAACATGCGAAGAAGGGTCAGTATAATTTTATATCCCTGAAGTACTTATCCAATGAAGACTTGAAGCTATTGATACTCTGTGCGCTAACTACGGTGGGAGTCTATTCCAGTGATCGACGACTCTATTACTGAAAAAACTTCTGCGCACCAATGTGTTACATCGGTTTCCCTTTAACTTCATACCGTTGCTGCGTGTTATTGTGTTGGTGTCTCTCTGAAATAGACTATCTGGGTTAATGTTGTCGAATCCATTAAGGATTTTGAACACTTCAATTAAGTCCCCTCTTATCCTTCGCTTTTTTAGGGAAGACATATCTAAACGCTTTAAACGCTCGTCATATGGCAAGTTTCGGAGCGCTGGAATTTGTTTGGTTGCTCGTCGCTGTATCTTTTCTAGCAAAACTTGATCTTTGATATAGTTCGGTGACCAGAACTGAACGGCGTATTCTAGGTGTGGTCTTACAAATGCTAAATATAATCTCTTCATAAGTTCAGGTGATTTATAATCAAAGTTTCTTGAGATTAATCCTAACATCATATTGGCTTTTTTACTCGCTGCAGAACATTGATCACTCATTTTAAGAGTGTTACTGATAATGACACCAAGATCTTTTTCTTGTTTTACTTCGCTGAGTTCATGTCCTTGAATCTGATATTTAAAGTTAGGATTTTTTTCACCTATGTGCATTACTTTACATTTATCTACGTTAAAACTCATTTGCCATTTTTCGCTCCAGTCGGCAAGTCTTATTAAGTCTGATTGAATCTTTTCGCAACTTTCACTGTTCAATTGTTTCAATTGTCGTAATTTGGTGTCGTCGGCGAATTTGGCTACTTTTGATAGGATATCAGTTTCTAAGTCGTTCACGTAAATTATGAATAGTGTTGGCCCCAGGACCGAACCTTGGGGCACGCCACTGGTGACGGGTTGCCAATCCGATGCTTCACCATTAAGAGCTACACGCTGTTCTCTGTCGGTGAGCCAGTCATGAATCCACGCACATAGATGGTCGTTAATGCCGTGGGAACGCAGTTTAAAAATAAGCCTAACGTGAGAAACTTTATCAAACGCTTTCTGAAAATCTAAATAAATTACGTCATATGGGCTTCGGGCGTCCCAACATGTATAAACATCGTTGAAAAAGATTAATAGGTTGGTAAGGCAAGACCGATTACTACGAAATCCATGCTGACTATCAGTTATCAAATAATTTGTTTCAAGGAAAGTGATCATTTTATCCCTGATTATTTTTTCAAATAGTTTAATTAGGACAGACGTAAGACTGATGGGACGATAATCACTGGCTTGTTTTTTATCTTCTTTTTTAAAAATCGGTTTAATATTGGCCTTTTTCCACTCGAGAGGCACACTGGCCTGTGCTAGTGACTTGTTGAATATTAATGTTATGGGTAATTCTAGCTGTTGACTACATTCTCTCAACACGCGAGGAGACAAATTGTCGGGGCCTGGAGATTTATTTGGATCTATTTTCTGCAGGTACGCACGCACTTTGCTGATATCAATTTCGGTCAATGCAAGCTTATGTTCTTCAGGGCCTTGAAAAATTATCTTCGGGGCTGGAATCGATGTCATGTTCTCTTTTGTAAATACGCTACTAAAGGTAGAATTTAGGACCGACGCCATGCCTTTATCATCACTAATCGTATTGCCACTTAATAGTATTGGGCCGATATTATTTTTAACAGTTTTTTTGTTTCTTAAGTAACTGAAAAATAACCTTGGATTTTTCTTAGCATCGAGTGATATTTTCATCTCATTTTCGCGTTTCTGTTTTCTGATTTTCCTTTCGCATTTTCTCTTGACATTGATGTAATTAGTATGATCCTGTGAATAATGTGACAGTTTTTATTTCTTATACAGTTTTCTTTTTTCGACGATGATTTTTTTGTAGGTAATTATTCATCCACAACGGCTTTTGATTATCAGTCCTTCGTGGCTTGAGTGGAATTAGTTTATTCACACTCGCTGTGATTTGTGCAGTAAAACGATTATACATTTCTTGAACGCTGACGTTGTTGAGGAAATGACCAATTTACTGAAGTTAGTTCCCTTTTAGGTCCATAAAATTTGCTTTACTATAATTAGGTATTAAGAGTGAGTTTGCTCGTGCTTTTGTTTCAATATTCAAAGTACATCTTATTATGTTGTGGTCACTGCTTGCAAATGGCTCGCCTACCTCACAGGCAGTTATGAGATGACTATCGGTCGCGAAGATTAAATCAAGAATATTATTTCCGCGTGTCGGCATGGTAACAGTTTGATTAAGAAATGAATTTTGTGCAAAGTTAATTAATTTCTCGCCTTCCTTGTCGCCAGAAAGTGCATTCCAGTTAACGGAGGGGTTATTGAAGTCACCGCATATTATTGCATTTTTATTTCTGATAACTCTATCTCTGCGAAGAGATTTCCATCAATGTCTTCATTTGATTTAGGAGGTCGGTAAATTACGCCCAGAACATACTTTTCATTATTGATCGTTGCTTGTACATACAATGAATCATAAGCCTCTGTTTCGGCAATGTTTAGCTGAATGACTTCTAAATTATTTTTCGCATATATTATTAGACCTTCTCCTTTTTTGTGTAAACGACACTTAGCAAACGCATTGTAACCATTTATAGCTACTTCACCTAAGTGATGTTTATCGCGCATATTCAGCCATGTTTCCGTGATCAAAATGAAGTCGGGTTTTTCAGTAATTGCATGTATTATCAAGTGGCTACGCTTCTGAATGATGCTACGGGCATTTACATAAAAGATGTTTAATTTATTCATTGAGTGTGCGCCATCTATCAATTGTCGTTTCATTGGAGTAGCGCGTCAGACCTGACTATCCTCAATTACCCCTACCTCACCAACCACCTGCGTGGCTGTTGATCTCACTGCTACCTCAGTACCACTCACCTGTGGGTCTGGTGACCTGACATCCTGCGCAGTACTGTACACCTGCGGCCTGACCTCACTATCAGGGTGTGGTTTCCTCCCCGCTAAGCCGGAAGCTACCTCACCTCGTTGCTGCATCTGTCTTGGCTCTTTCGAGATTTCCTCATCTAACACTCTGCCTAGCCTCGCATTGCCCACACAATTTAGATGAAGGCCATCGTTAGCAAACAGGCTTCTGTCATGAATAAAATGATCCCATACGTCCACAAACATGACTCCCTTACTACTACACAAATCCCTGACACGTTCGTTTATCCCCAGCATTCTGCTGAGAATGAAGGAGTTAACATCGTGGCGGGGGATCAAACCACACACTACAGAACGTCTCCTGCTTTCTTTTAGTTTTCCAACAAGTTTCCTATATTTGTCTATAATTTCCTCTGATCTACCTTTCGCTACATTGTTTGTTCCTACCACGTAGACAAACATTGTCTCCTCTGAGGTAGTAGCGACTAAGTCGTCAACCTTTTCAGTTACGTCCTCAATTCTGGTTCCTGGAAAAACAACATGGCGACGCCTCGCTCCCTTCCTACAAAACTCACGGTCCTGCTGTCTAACTAAGCTGTCCCCGACAAGAACGATGCTAGGATCATTCTCAACTTGGTCTCCTAACACCTGAAACCTGTTTCTCGTCACGACCCCACTGTAACTAACATCTACTGCTACAGCCTTTCCCCCTTTTCTAACAGGCTGGAAGGAATCTAATGTATCTACCTTCTTCTCTACCTCACCCATCTTCCAATCTCTCTACTTTTTCAACAACCTTGAACTCTCCCTTCCCGACACTCGCACCATCTAAACCAAGCACCCCTTCCAGAAACTGTAATTTACTATCTAACGCTTCTAACTTAAAACTTACCTTGTGTTCAGTTTCACAGAAGAAACACACAGTATACTCATCGTTCTCCTTGTTGAGGAAGTCCTTCGTGAACTCCCTTCTGCAGGAGTGGCACGCATAACGAGTGGCGTAGGGCATCGTGACCTGACTGCGACACCTGGTAGGAGCGAAGAGCGAGACACCTCTGTTCAGCAAGGCAGCTGAGAGGCGAGTGGAGGCAGCTGATAGGCAAGTGGAGGCAGCTGAGAGGCGAGTGAAGGCAGCTGAGAGGCGAGTGAAGGCAGCTGAGAGGCGAGTGAGGCAGCTGAGAGGCGAGTGAGGCAGCTGAGAGGCGAGTGTGGCAGCTGAGAGCTGGGCTGAGAGGCGAGTGAGTAGCTGAGAGAGGTGAGGTGAGGCAGCTGAGAGGTGAGTGAGGCAGCTGAGAGGTGAGTGAGGCAGCTGAGAGGTGAGTGAGGCAGCTGAGAGGTGAGTGAGGCAGCTGAGAGGTGAGTGAGGCAGCTGAGAGGTGAGTGAGGCAGCTGAGAGGTGAGTGAGGCAGCTGAGAGGTGAGTGAGGCAGCTGAGAGGCGAGTGAGGCAGCTGAGAGGCGAGTGAAGGCAGCTGAGAGGTGAGTGAGGCAGCTGAGAGGCGAGTGAGGCAGCTGAGAGGCGAGTGAGGCAGCTGAGAGGCGAGTGAAGGCAGCTGAGAGGTGAGTGAGGCAGCTGAGAGGTGAGTGAGGCAGCTGAGAGGTGAGTGAGGCAGCTGAGAGGTGAGTGAGGCAGCTGAGAGGTGAGTGAGGCAGCTGAGAGGTGAGTGAGACAGCTGAGAGGTGAGTGAGGCAGCTGAGAGGTGAGCGAGGCAGCTGAGAGATGAGTGAGGCAGCTGAGAGGTGAGTGAGGCAGCTGAGAGGTGAGTGAGGCAGCTGAGAGGTGAGTGAGGCAGCTGAGAGGTGAGTGAGGCAGCTGAGAGGTGAGTGAGGCAGCTGAGAGGTGAGTGAGGCAGCTGAGAGGTGAGTGAGAAGGAGGAGGAGGAGGAGATTTGAGTAGTCTCAGGGAAGGATCGAATGGTTTTGTGGACAGGCTATTGTCTTCTTTCTCCTCCTCCTCCTCCTCCTCCTTCTCTTCCTCTTCCTCCTCCTCCACCACCTTTTTGTCCTACAGTCTTAGTCATCGTCCTCCCGCTCTTCATTTACCTTCTCCTCCTCCTCCTCCTCCTCCTCTTCAATCTTTTTTTTTATCGGCGTTATGTTACAAGGGTGAAAAGTGTGTGTGTGTGTGTGTGTGTTAGAGAGAGAGAGAGAGAGAGAGAGAGAGAGAGAGAGAGAGAGAGAGAGAGAGAGAGAGAGAGAGAGAGAGAGAGAGAGAGAGAGAGAGAGAGAGAGAGTAAACGATTAATAGAAGGTTATGAAGAGGGGAAAGAAAGAAGGAAAGAAAGAGGATAAAAAGAAGAGGATTTTTGAGAGTGATAAATGAGAGAAATTAAATTGAATAGACAGATTAAGGAAGATAATGTGAAAGGGTGTGATAGGAGGAGGAGGAGGAGGAAAAGGAGTAGGAGGAGGAGAGAATGAGAACAAGACGAAGAAAAAAGTATTAAAGAAGATATAGAAGAGGAACACAACGTAGAAGTGAAGTGGAAGAAGAAAATGAGAAAAAAGAAGAAAAAGTAAAATCTGAAAAAAAAGACAATGCCGATGTGGAAATAATGAAGAAAATGCAAATGCTGATAAAAAAATATAAAGAAAATGGAAAAGAAAAGGAACAGAAAAGATTGTACACACACACACACACACACACACACACACACACACACACAAACTAAGTAATCAACTGAGAGAGAGAGAGAGAGAGAGAGAGAGAGAGAGAGAGAGAGAGAGAGAGAGAGAGAGAGAGAGAGAGAGAGAGAGAGAGAGAGAGAGAGAGAGAGAGAGAGAGAGAGAGAGAGAGAGACTTTAAGAGGCAACTCTGGATTATAACTTTTAATCAATCTATATCGGAGAGAAAATGAAGGAAAGGAGGAAAAGAAAGTGGAAGGGTAGGAGGGAGGAGGGAGGGGAAGAAATGGATTAAAGGGAGAGGGGAGAAAATAAATGATAAAATTAATAGGGAAGAAATGTTAGTAAGAGAAAGAAGAGGAGAGTGAGAAAGGAAAAAAAAGGAGAAAATGAAGGGCATGAGTGAGAAAAATAAATAATAATAAAAATAAGAAAAGAAGAAACTTGAGATATGTTATGAAAGAATGAAACTGATATTAAAAGAGCAACAGAAGGAGGAGAAGGAGAAGAAAGGGAAACAAAAAAAAAGAAACAGCAAGAGAAGAAGAAAAAGTAGAAGGAGGAGGAGGAAATAAAAGGTGGAAAGACAAAAGAAGACAAAATAAATAAAACAAAGGTAAAAATGAAATTGAGAGAGTAGAAAAACCTTAGGAATAGAGAAATAAAGAAAATAAGGAGAGAAGGAGGGTAAACGGTTAGATAGATAGACAGATTGATAGATAGATAGATAGATAGAGAGAGAGAGAGAGAGAGAGAGAGAGAGAGAGAGAGAGAGAGAGAGAGAGAGAGAGAGAGAGAGAGAGAGAGAGAGAGAGAGAGCTTATCTACTTCCCTTAAACGATAGGCTTAGACCGAAGACAAAAGTTAGGTCTAAAAAAAATATTATAAGATTCTTTGATAACTTGATGTGAATAACGACCGAGAGAGAGAGAGAGAGAGAGAGAGAGAGAGAGAGAGAGAGAGAGAGAGAGAGAGAGAGAGAGAGAGAGAGAGAGAGAGAGAGAGAGAGAGAGAGAGAGAGAGAGACTATGGGAGGATCTATTGGAAGGGAGAGAGGAGAGAGAGAGAGAGGGAGAGAGAGATAGAGAGAGAGAGAGAGATTCACCTTAAACTCTGACCCCTTTATCTCTCTCTCTCTCTCTCTGTTTATCTATCTTTATCTATTGTCTTTTTCATCTCTTTGTTTACCTGTCTTTTCTTTCATATTTTTCTCGTTTTTTCTCTTTTCTTTCCATGATTATATACTTTTTTCCTTCATTACTTTCTTCTTTTCTTCTATTTCCCTTTGTTTCCTTGTTTTCCCCTCTTCATTTTCCTTCCTCTTGTATTGCATCTTTCCTCTTCCTCTTTTTCATTGTCAAGTTTTTCCTCTTCCCACTTTTTCCATTTTCCTCTTTTCCTTTCTTATCATCTCTGTTCTCTCCTTTACTATCATTTAATATTTCCTTTTCTTTTCTTTCTCTGTTCTTCTTTTCCTCTTCTCCATTCTATCCACTTTCCTCTTCTCCTTTCTTATCATCTCTGTTCTCTCCTTTACTATCATTTAATATTTCCTTTTCTTTTCTTTCTTTGATCTTCTTTTCCTCTTCTCCATTCTATCCATTTTCCTCTTTACCCCTTTCATCTCTTTCTCTTCCCTTTATATTCATTTTTTCACATTTGCTTCTTCCCTCTTTTCCTCCCATCCTTATTCTTTTCTTCCCTTTTCTCCTCTTTTCCATTTTCCTCTCTTCCCTTTTTTTCCTCGATTTCCCCCTCTCTTTTCCTTTGTTCCCCATTTTTCATGTTATCCCATTTTTCATCCATATTTTTCTCCCTTTTTTCCATTATTCTTCCCTTCTCTTCCCCTATTTTCCCCCTTTTCCCTTTCTAATTCTCTTTTCTTGTTGCCATTATTTTTTTCTCACCTCTTTTCCATTTTCCACTCCCTTTCTTCCCTTTTCCTCCCCTTTCCTCCCCTTTCCTTATTTTCTTCTCCTTCCCTTCCCTCTCCTCCCCTTGCATCCCCAATTTTTCTCTTTCTTCCTCTTTTCTCCCCTTTCATCCACTTTCCTCCCCTTTCCTCCATTTTCCTTCCCTTTCTTCCCCTTTCCTCCACTTTCCTCCTCCTTTCTTCCCCTTTCCTTCCTTTTCTCCTCCTTCCCTTCCCTCTCCACCCTCTTCCATCCCGAATCTTCCCCTTTCTTCCTCTTTTCTCCCCTTTCATCAACTTTCTTCTCCTTTCCTCCCCTTTCCTCCCCTTTCCTCCATTTTCCTTCCCTTTCTTCCCCTTTCCTCCCCTTACCTTGGAGAGAGAGAGAGAGAGAGAGAGAGAGAGAGAGAGAGAGAGAGAGAGAGAGAGAGAGAGAGAGAGAGAGAGAGAGAGAGAGAGAGAGAGAGAGAGAGAGAGAGAGAGAGAGAGAGAGAGAGAGAGAGAGAGAGAGAGTGTGCGCGCGGCGAAGGAAGGAAGGAAGGAGTAGGAAAGAAAGAGGAGGAGGAGGAGGAGGAGGAACTGATAGCTGGAGATAGTGAATAGATGTGTGTGCGCGTGTGTGTGTGTGTGTGTGTGTCGAGGCAGCCATGTGCACGAATCTATACACACACACACACACACACACACACACACACACACACACACACACACACACACCAAATTTATTTAGTGGAAACAATATAAATAAATATGACTTTACCCCGATACTAGACAATGGGAGGGGGGGAGGGGAGGAGAGGGGGAGGGGAGGGAAAGATGGGAGAGAGGGGAAAGGAGGAGGGAAGGAGGAGGGGAGGTTTAAAGAGAGGGATGGGATAGGGCTGATGTTGTGAGGGAGAAGGGGAGAGGGGAGATAAGGGGAGGGGAGAGGGGAGGTAAGGGGAGAAAGTTCTTTGCCGTAAATGACACGAAAAGGGGAGATATAAGGCTGCTGATAGAGAGGGGAGAGAGGGGGAGGGGAGGAGGGGAGAGGGGAGAGGGGAGGGAGAGAGGGATAAGGGAGAGATAGGAGGAAGGGCATTGGGTGATGATGTGTTAGAGAGAGAGAGAGAGAGAGAGAGAGAGAGAGAGAGAGAGAGAGAGAGAGAGAGAGAGAGAGAGAGAGAGAGAGAGAGAGAGAGAGAATCTTTGTTCATCTCATTCTTTTTACTGATCGAAGGAGAGAGTTGAAATGATAAAAGTAGGAAGAGGAGGAGGAGGAGGAGGAGGAGGAAGAGGAGGAGGAGGAGAGGAGGAGAGGAGGAGGAGAAGGAGGAGGAAGAGGAGAAGAAAAGAAAACATAGAGGAAAAAAAAATGAAATAAGTAAAATCGAAGAAAGAGGAGGAGAAAGAGGAGGAGGAGGAAGAGGAGGAGGAGGAGGAGGAGGAGGAGGAGGAGGAGGAGAGGAGGAGAAGGAGGAGGAGGAGGAGGAGGAGAATAAGGAGGATAAGGAGGAGGAAGAGGAGGAGAGAAGAAAACAGATGAAAAAAATATGAAAGAAGTAAAATCGAAGAAAGAGGAGGAGAAAGAGGAGGAATAGAAGGAGGAGGAGGAGGAGGAGGAAGAGGAGGAGGAGGAGGAAGATAAATATATAGTTGACACGACAGATAGGAGGAGCATAGGAAGAGTTAGGAAGAAAGAAGGAAGCTGGCGGAGAAGGAGGAGGAGGAGAAGGAGGAGAGGGAAGGGAGGAATTCGAAGGTGACAAGAGAGCAACAGGAAGAAAGACGAGACCATCAAGGAAGAATAAGAAGGAGAAAAGGGAAAAGGAGGAGGAGGAGGAGGAGGAGGAGGAGGATAAGGGTACATAAGAGAAAAAAAATGAAAAATGAAATCCGAAAGAAAAGAAAAAGGAGACACCACAAAATAGGCAACAAAGGAGGAAACATAGAAACACGGAAATGTGGGCAACAGAAAGCCTATTGGCTCATTACGAGGTCGCCCGCTTGGGTGATTTAATCTGCTCGACCGCCACTTGGGGCTTGATGAGCAGATGAAAACACCTCGATATTGAGGAGCAGATGAAAGCACCTCGTTATTCAGTTTATTCCCAACGCAGCAAAATGACGGTCGATTCTATATTTGAAGGAGTTGATGGTATTCGCATTTACTACTTCTTAGGGAAGATTGTTCCAGTGGCGGATGACTCGGTTTGAAAAGAAACTCCTTCCAATGTCTGTGTTACACCGACTCGACTGAATGGGTAAACCGTTATTTCTAGTTCTTGAGTTGGTTTGCAGTTCAAAGAATTTGGAGTAATCGACGTTATTGAACTTTTTCAGATACTTGAAGACTTGAATCATATCCCCTCGTAGGCGTCTTTTCTCCAATGTAAAGAGATTGAGTCGCTTGTGTCGTTCCTTGTACGGTTGAGCCCTTAAGGTTGGAATCATCTTTGTGGCGCGTCGTTGAATCCTTTCCAGTAAAGCAATGTCCCTTCTGTAATTAGGAGATCAGAACTGTACTGCATACTCGAGGTGCGGTCTTACCATGGAATTATACAAGGATAGCATCACGTCTGGTGTTTTACACTCGAAGTTCCTCGCTATGAACCCGAGCATAGTGTTGGCTTTGTTGTATGCTTTTTTACAGTGATTCGCGTGTTTCAGGTCACTGCTGATAGTGACTCCAAGATCCTTTTCCTCCTGCATCGCCTGCAGAGGTCTCCCATTCATGATGTATGTGTGGTTACTATTATGGGACCCAATGTGCATGACTTTACATTTGTCAACATTAAAAGACATTTGCCATTTTTCCGACCATTCGATAATGTGATTGAGGTCTTTCTAAATGATTTCGCAGTCGGTCTTTGTGAGTGCCTCTCTACCCACCTTGGTGTCATCTGCAAATTTCGATATTGTGGATTTCAGTCCTGATTCTAGGTCATTGATATATATGATAAAGAGGATGGGTCCCAGCACTGACCTTTGAGGCACTCCACTAGTGACTGGTAGCCAATCGGAAGGCTGTCCGTTGAGTAGTACTTTATGTTTTCCGTCGGTGAGCCAATCTCTTATCCACGCGATCAGATTGGCTCCGATGCCCGCCGAGTGCAGTTTCTTAAGGAGTCGCTCGTGCGGTACCTTGTCGAAGGCTTTCTGAAAGTCCAGGTATATAACATCACTGGGGATGTGGGCATCCCAGTTCTTATATATACCTTGGAAGAAGTCTAATAAATTTGTTAAGGAGGAGCGCTTGTTTCTGAAGCCATGCTGGATGTCGGAGATTATATTATTGTTTTCTAGAAACTTAACAAGTTTATCTCTAATAATCTTTTCGAGTATTTTTCCTGCCACTGATGTCAAACTTATGGGCCTGTAGTTTAATGCAACGCTTTTGTCTCCTTTTTTGAAAATCGGTGTTACGTTCGCCAGGAGGAGGAATATACATAAGAACATAAGAACATAAGAACGCAGGAGTCTACAAGAGGCCGGCAGGCCTGTACAAGGCAGCTCCTTTGACCCTAAGCTCCCGTGTATCTAACCCCACCTAATATCGCTGTCCATCAATTTATCTAGTCTATTTTTGAATGTGACAATTGTATTGGCACTCACCACATGACTGCTAAGCCTATTCCACTCATCCACCACCCTGTTAGTAAACCAATTTTTGCCTATGTCCCTGTTGAATCTGAATTTATCCAGTTTAAACCCATTACTTCGTGTCCTACCCGGTTCTCTTACCAACAAAACCTTATGAATATCCACCTTATTAAAGCCCTTCATCCATTTATAAACCTCGATCATGTCTCCACGCACCCTTCGCCTTTCTAGAGAATGCAAGTTTAACTGCTTGAGTCTTTCCTCGTATGGCAAGTTTCTCAACCCCTGAATCATCTTAGTCATCCTCCTCTGCACCGATTCTAACATTTTGATATCCATTCTATAGTAAGGTGACCAGAACTGAACCGCATAGTCAAGATGAGGTCTAACTAATGCTAAATATAGTTTGAGGAAGACTTCGGCGCTTCTGTTGCTTACGCTCCTTGAAATAAATCCCAGTATCCTATTAGCTCGATTTCATAGGAATATACATAGGAAGAACAGACACCAGAAGACCTATCGGTCTATGACGAGGGTGTCTGTTTACTACCGCTACTACTAGTAATCTACGTGTGGTAGGACAGGACAGAATAGATGAAGGCTCCTCCCCACCCACTTCTCCCTCCGGCAACGTGCCGGCAGGAAATAGTTAGAAGAGAACACCATGTACCTTTAAGGAAGAAAGGGATATGGAAATTTTACAGTAAAGAGAGAAATAAGAGGAAATTACTACCCTTAACTTACACTACTGGTAACCTAAGCTGTGGGGGAAAATGACTACATTACATAAGAACATAAGAACACAGAAATACAGGGAGGCTGGAAGAAGCCGAGTGGCCTACACAGGGCAGCCCCAGAATCCCCCCTAATACTCACGATGGGTGAGGTGTAGTAGGTGGTACTCGTTTTACCGGCGGTACTAGGCACGGCACCAGTAAACTGTCACCTTACTGCACCCACACCTCACTCCACCTGTCATGCGGACATTAACTGTTGCTTTACTCTATTGTTGACTTTCGCTACTTGCAATCTAGGTTGTGGGGGAGAATTATATGAATATAGGTTGAGGTCTTGCTGCAATCTGTCTGAAAACATGCGAAAAAGGGTCAGTATAATCTTATATTCCTGAAGTGCTTATCCAAAGAAGACTTAAAGCTATTGATACTCTGTGCGCTAACTACTGACGGTGGGAGTCTATTCCAGTGATCGACGACTCTGTTACTGAAAAAACTTCTGCGCACCAATGTGTTACACCGATTTCCCTTTAACTTCATACCGGTGCTGCGTGTTCTTGTGTTGGTGTCTCTCTGAAATAGACTATCTGGGTTAATGTTGTCGAATCCATTAAGGATTTTGAACATTTCAATTAAGTCCCCTCTTATCCTTCGCTTTTTTAGGGAAAACATATCTAAACGCTTTAAACGCTCGTCATATGGCAAGTTTCGGAGCGCTGGAATTTGTTTGGTTGCTCGTCGCTGTATCCTTTCTAGCAACACTTGATCTTTGATAAAGTTCGGTGACCAGAACTGAACGGCGTATTCTAGGTGTGGTCTTACAAATGCTAAATATAATCTCTACATAAGTTCGGGTGATTTATAATCAAAGTTTCTTGAGATTAATCCTAACATCATATTGGCTTTTTTACTCGCTGCAGAACATTGATCACTCATTTTAAGAGTGTTACTGATAATGACACCAAGATCTTTTTCTTGTTTTACTTCGCTGAGCTCATGTCCTTGAATCTGATATTTAAAGTTAGGATTTTTTTCACCCATGTGCATTACTTTACATTTATCTACGTTAAAACTCATTTGCCATTTTTCGCTCCAGTCGGCAAGTCTTATTAAGTCTGATTGAATGTTCTCGCAACTTTGACTGTTAATTACCGTACCTCCTAAATTGGTGTCGTCGGCGAATTTGGCTACTTTTGATAGAATATCAGTTTCTAAGTCGTTCACGTAAATTATGAATAGTGTTGGCCCCAGGACCGAACCTTGGGGCACGCCACTGGTGACGGGTTGCCAATCCGATGCTTCACCATTAAGAGCTACACGTTGTTCTCTGTCGGTGAGCCAGTCATGAATCCACGCACATAGATGGTCGTTAATACCGTGGGAACGCAGTTCTGAAATAAGCCTAACGTGAGGAGCTTTATCAAACGCTTTCTGAAAATCTAAATAAATTACGTCATATGGGCTTCGGGCGTCCCAACATGTATAAACATCGTTGAAAAAGGTTAATAGGTTGGTAAGGCAAGACCGATTACTACGAAATCCATGCTGACTATCAGTTATCAATTCATTTGTTTCAAGGAAAGTGATCATTTTATCCCTGATTATTTTTTCGAATAGTTTAATTAGGACAGACGTGAGGCTGATGGGACGATAATTACTGGCTTGTTTCTTATCTCCTTTTTTAAAGATCGGGATAATATTGGCCTTTTTCCACGGAGGAGGAGGAGGAAGAGGAGGATGCGGTGGATGAGTAATATAAGGAAGAAAATAAAATGAATGATACGAGAAAGTGAATTGAAAAGAAGGAAGATGATAAGAAGCAGAAATAGGAGGAAAGGGAGGAGGAGAAGAAGGAGGAGGAGGAGGTGGAGGTGGAGGAATAGGAGAATTAGGAGGAGGAGCGTGTACGGGGAAGAGTCATGTTGTGAGGATGGCGCTTTCTCTCTCTCTCTCTCTCTCTCTCTCTCTCTCTCGTTCAAAATTTAAAGTGTTCCCTCGGAAACGCCACGAAAGAAAGAAGGAAAGAAGGAAGAGAGGAAGGAAGGAAGGAAGGAAGGAAGGAAAGAAGGAAGAAAGGGAAGGAGGAAGAGAAGGAGGGAGGTGTAAGATTTAAGGGATAGTAGGAACGATTTCAACGAAGAGAGAGAGAGAGAGAGAGAGAGAGAGAGAGAGAGAGAGAGAGAGAGAGAGAGAGAGAGAGAGAGAGAGAGAGAGAGAGAGAGAGAGAGAGAGAGAGAGAGAGAGAGAGAGAGAGAGAGTCGCTTGCACTAATTTTATCCCCTAATGAAGAGATTAACAGTGATGGATTGATTCAACGGCTCGACTTGAAGGAAGAAGAGGAGGAGGAGGAGGAGGAGGAGGAGGAGGAGGAGGAGGAGGAAACGGAAACATGGAAACATGGACTAGCAGGCAGCAGAAAGCCTGTTGGCTCATACTTGGCTGCCTGTGTTCAGTGATTTGATCAATCCGTTTGCCATAGGAGTGGCTTGCAGGGAAGGATTAAAGCACTTGTGTATCTACTCTTGGGAACGTTCAGTTCACTCCCGATGCAGCAAAGTGGCGATCAATGCGTTTCTTGAAGGAGTTGATGGTCTCTGCGCTAACCACTTCTACGGGAAGGCTGTTTCAGTGGCGAACAACTCTATTCGAGAAATAACTCCTGCCGATGTCGGTATTGCATCGCTTTGCTTGAATTGTTTTTCCGTTGTTTCTTGTTCTCAGGTTAGTTTGTAGCGTGAAGAGTTTGGAGTGATCAACGTTGCTGAGCTTGTTCAGGTACTTAAAGACTTGTATCATGTCTCCCCGCAGTCGTCTCTTTTCCAACGTGAAGAGGTTGAGTCGCTCGAGTCGCTCTTCATAGGGTTTCGTCCTCAGTGATGGTATCATCTTCGTGGCGCGGCGCCGTACTCTCTCAAGTAATTCAGTGTCTTTCCTGTAATTAGGAGACCAGAATTGCACGGCGTATTCCAGGTGGGGCCTTACCGGAGGAAGAGGAGGAGGAGGAGGAGGAGGAGGAGGAGGAGGAGGAGGAAGAGGAGGAGGAGGAGGAGGAGTGAAAACGATCGGAAAACGGAAGAGACAATGTAAAATAATAGATATGGACAAAAAAAGGGACGAGAGAGAGAGAGAGAGAGAGAGAGAGAGAGAGAGAGAGAGAGAGAGAGAGAGAGAGAGAGAGTATGATAGATAAACAATTCGAAAACAAACAAATAAAATAAAAAATTCAGCCTAAACAAAAACAGTAACAAAACTATAACTGAAGACACTTAAAACAACAAAACAAAGATACAGAAAACGGATACAAAGACAACGAAACCAAAGAAAATGGGAAACCAAGAAAACGTAAGGAAAGAAAACGAAAACCTGCATCACATCCCGTTTTCTTTCAAGTTAATTAAAGGTTGCGTCTGGGTATGCATTTTTCTATATTCAAGAAGGTAAAAGAAAAGAAGAAGACGAAGAAGATGATGAAGATGATGAAGAAGAAGAAAAAGAGGAAGAGGAAAAAGAAAAAGTAGAAGCA
Organism: Eriocheir sinensis; assembly: GCF_024679095.1. Lineage (NCBI taxonomy): Eukaryota > Metazoa > Arthropoda > Malacostraca > Decapoda > Varunidae > Eriocheir > Eriocheir sinensis. The sequence goes on from NC_066557.1 coordinate 2,695,828, forward strand.
GAAAATAAACAATAAGAAAAAGTAAAAGTAGAGAAAGAAGAAGAGGAAGGAAAAGAGAAAACAAGGATGAACAAAAAACACGAAAAGAAGAAGAAAACGCTAAAGAAGAAGGAGAGGAAAAGGGAGTAAAAGAGGAAAAAGAAGAAGACTAGAAAGAAAAACGAAAAAGAAAGCACAATAAAAATAAAGGAGAAGGAGGAGGAGGAGGAGGAGGCAGAGGAAGAAGAAGAAGCAAGCAGAATATAAATAAAAAGAGCAGGAAGAAGGGTAAGAAGAAGCAGAAGAAAAACGAGAAAGTGCAGGAGGAGGAGTAGTAGTAGTAGGAGGAGGAGGAAAAAGGAGGAGGAGGAGGAGGAGGAGGAGGAGGAGGATATACTCTTAAGGGGGGTCTATGTTATTCCTTCTTTCCTCTCCTTTGTGTTGAAATCGCTGTATTTTAAACATTTTCTTAAGTGTACGGTGCTATTTACCGCTTGCGTTGTGGACCTGTGTGTAAGTGTGCGGGGGGAGGGAGGGGGGGGGGAGGAAAGATGGAGGAAAGAAGGGAGAGGTGGGAAGGAAGGAAGAAGGGAGGATGCCAGTTAGAAGGAATGAAGAATGAAAGGAAGGAGGGTAGAGGTGAGGAAGAAGCGAGGGAAGAAAGCGAAATGAAGGATAAAGAAAGAGAAGGAAGGGAAGCAAAAGGAAGGGAAAAAAAGGAAGGAAGGAAGAAGGGAGGATGCCAGTTAGGAGGAATGAAGAATGAAAGGAAGGAGGGTAGAGAAAAGGAAGAAGCGGGAGAAGAAAACGAAATGAAGGATAAAGAAAGAGGAGAAAAGGAAGCAAAAGGAAAGGAAAAAAGGAAGGAAGGAAGTAAGGAGGAGAAGGAAGGAGGAGGAAGAGAATAAAGAAAAAAGAAGGAGGGAGAAGAATTAAAGGAAGAAGGAGGAGAAGGAACGAAGAAGAGGAGGAGGAGAATTGAAAGAAGAAAGGAAAAGAAGAACGAAGGAAGGAACGAACGAACGAGAACGGAACAACAAAACGAGAGAAGAAAGGTTGAGTTGTTAAAGAATTAACAATCTGTAAGTTGGAAAGGAGGAGGAGGAGGAGGAGGAGGAGGAGGAGGAGGAGAGAAAGAAGGGAGGAGGAGGAGGAGGAGGAAGGGAGAGAGAGAGAGAGAGAGAGAGAGAGAGAGAGAGAGAGAGAGAGAGAGAGAGAGAGAGAGAGAGAGAGAGAGAGAGAGAGAGAGAGAGAGAGAGAGAGAGAGAGAGAGAGAGAGAGAGAGAGAGAGAGAGAGAGAGAGAGAGAGAGAGAGAGAGAGAGAGAATGTTCAGTGTTGGAATGCTTTAAATTTTCACTTGGTTTCATCTCTTCCTCTCTTTTCAAACTACCGTGGCGCATAAGCTCCTCCCCCTTTTCCAATAAGCGCTCAGCATTAGCCTATCCACGAGCAAGCCACGCCCCCTCTCCACTCATGTGATTGGTGGAGGCCGGGAAAGGTTACATCCTATTGGTGGTTGCTCATCTGGCTTAGTTTGGTCTATTTCGTTACCCTGATTTGAAGAAAGGGTAAACTATGGTTGGTGAATGCTAAGAAAGGATATATTTTTTGCCGGTTGCTAAGCTGAGATGGGCGGTGCTTACATGCATAGTTGATTTGAAAGGAAAACTATGGGAAGAGAGGGAGGAAGGAAGATAGTGCTTGGAGGAGGGAAGACAAGGGGAGAGAAAGGGATGAAGGGGTGAGGAAGAGAGGAGAGAAAAAAGAGGAGGAGGAGGATGGGAAGGATATGAGGTGGGAAGGAGGAAAGATAAGGAAGATAACGTTTGGAGGAAGGCAAAAAGCGAAAAAGGACTGGCTAGATCTAACTGGTGGTTGCTTAGTTGAAGTAGACTTGGCTCAAATACTGTAATGTGAGCCGAGTGTAAACAAAAGCTATTGGAGGTTGCTTAGTTGATGTGGGCGGGGCTTAAATACCGAGTCAGTTTGAATAGAGTATAATTGTTAGTTGGTTAATGCTTTGAATGTTTAGATCTTATTGGTGGTTGCTTGGTGAAATTGGGCGGTGCTAAAATACTGAGTCAGTTTAATAAAGTATAATTATTTATTGGTTGTTTATAGGGATATGTGAACTCATAAGACACACACACACACACACACACACACACACACACACACACACACACACACACACACACACACACACACACACACACACACGTCAAGCGAAGAGTCAAAACATCAATTCATTCGCCGTGGTCCATGTGTCACCCAACCTCTCCCCCCTTCCTCCCCCTCCCCCTACTACCCGTCAGCGAGGCACCAGGAATGTCTCTTTGGCACTCTCGCTGACAGGAAGACAGAACGACAGAAAGACAGACAAAAACAACGATGGATAGAAAGGAAGACAGGAGGAGAAAGACATGAAGAAAAAAGGAAAATATGGAGACAGGAGGAGAAAGACATAAGGATAAAGGAAGGGAGACAGGGAGATAGAAAAATAAAGACAGTATGAGAAAACAGCAGGAAAACAGGAGAAAGAAAGAAAGACAAAGATAGGAAGACAGGAATAGAGAAGGACAGGAAGAATAAAATGCAGGAAGACAGAAAGACAGGAAGGCAAGAAGACAGAACGACAAAAAACAAAGACGGGAAGAAAAGACGACAGGAAGACAGGAGGAGAAAGAAAAAAAGACAGAGAGATAGGAAGACAAATAGAGAAGGACAGGAAGAATAAAACGCAGAAAGACAGAAAGACAGGAAGGCAAAGAGACAGAACAACAAAAAAAACAGAGACGGGAAGAAAAGACGACATGAAGACAGGAGGAGAAAAACGTGAAGGAAAAAAAGGACATGAAGATAGGAAGAAACAGAGGCTGAAGGCAGAGAAACGAAAAGACAAAGAAAGAGGGAGGGAGAAAGGAAGACAATACATTAAGGCAACGAATAGAGTCAGAAATGCAGGGAGACGGGAAGACAAAAATGCAAGAAGACAAGAAGGCAGGAAGACAATAAAATAGAAAGACAAGAGAACAACGATAGACAGAAAAAAGACAGGAAGAAAGAAAACAGGAAGACAGGAAGACAAAACAGCAGGGAACCATGGAGAGAGGAAGAAACGCACGAAGACAACGATAGGAATAGAAGACAAGGATGAAATAAACAGAAACCCACGAAGACAACGATAGGGAGAGAAGACAAGGAGTAAAAAAAACAAACGCAGGAAGACAACGATAGGGAGAGAAGACAAGGAGGGAAAAAAAACAGAAACCCACGAAGACAACGATAGGGAGAGAAGACAAGGAGGGAAAAAACAGAAACCCACGAAGACAACGATAGGGAGAGAAGACAAGGAGTAAAAAAAACAGAAACCCACGAAGACAACGATAGGGAGAGAAGACAAGGAGGGAAAAAAAAACAGAAACCCACGAAGATAACGATAGGGAGAGAAGACAAGGAGGGAAAAAACAGAAACCCACGAAGATAACGATAGGGAGAGAAGACAAGGAGGGAAAAAAACAGAAACCGACGAAGATAACGATAGGGAGAGAAGACAAGGAGGAAAAAAACAGAAACCCACGAAGACAACGATAGGGAGAGAAGACAAGGAGGAAAAAAAACAAACCCACGAAGATAACGATAGGGAGAGAAGACAAGGAGGGAAAAAAACAGAAACGCAGGAAGACAACGATAGGGAGAGAAGACAAGGAGGCAGGAAAACAAGAAGACAGAAAGGAAGGCAGACAGAGGAAAAGGAAGACAGACCAACGGAAATACAGACAGAAATACAGAAGACAACAGAAACACGAGAGCAACACAAAAAGAAAACAAAATATAAACAACAGAAAAACAGGACAAAAGAAGAAAAACACCACACACTTGAAGACAAAATAACAACGCCAAAAGATCAACAAGAAGACAACGGGGAAAGAAGAAAAGAAATACGAAAAACGGAGCGAGAAAAAAACAGAAGACAACTCAAAGAAGGCAAAGGAAGAAAAAAATACAACGATAAAAATATGAAGAAGAAAAGGGAAAGGGAAGAAGGAAAATAAAAGTAAAAGAGTGAAAAGATGGAAAAGAGAGGAAGGGAGGGAGAGAAAGTAAAGAGGAAATAGGGATAGAATGAGAGAGAGAGAGAGAGAGAGAGAGAGAGAGAGAGAGAGAGAGAGAGAGAGAGAGAGAGAGAGAGAGAGAGAGAGAGAGAGTAGGCCTATGCAAATTCTCATCACCTGCCTCCCAATTAAGTGTCACGACGCCCACCTGTGATTGATGAGTTACCTGAGAGACCGGATAAGCGAACATTCGAGGCCGGATTAGCGAATATTAGGTTGGATTAGCAAGGCCGGGTCCGGTTAAACGAAGACTGGGCCGGCAATGCAAGTGTTAACAGATGGCTTGAGTGTGTTTGAATCCGGATATTGTGAGAAGATTGTTGGAGCCGGATAACTGATGTGAAGTGGGTCAATCCGGTTAAGTGAATATTTGTTTTTCTTATTTATCTTATTTTTGTTTAGTTTTGTTATTTTTTTCCTTTTTTCAGTGTATTTGTTCTCTTTTGATTATTTTTCTTTCTTCTCTCGTTATCTTATTTTTTGTTTTGTTTTGTTTTTACTTTTTTTTCAGTTTATTTGCTCTCCTTTGATTATTTTTCTTTCTTCTCTTCCTTTTCTTCCTTCTATTATTGTCCTCCTTCTCCTCCTCCTCTCTCTCTTCCATCCCACCTCTTTCATGTATTCCATCTTCTCTCCTATCTTACTTTCTTATTTCTCCTTTCCTTCGTTTTTCTTTCCCCTTTCCTTTCTTCTCTTCCTCACTCCTCTCCTTCCTTTTTTATCTCCTTGTCTTTCATTCTTCTCTCTTCTTTCCTTCTCAAAAACACTATCTTCTCTCCCTCCTTCCCTCCTTTTCCTTTCTCCTTCCCTTTTTTTCTTCTTACTTTTCCTCCCTCCTCCCCCTCTTTTCTTTCTCCTTGCCTTTCATCCTTCCCTCTCCCCTTTTCTCCCTTCTCTTCCTCACTTCTCCCTTCCTTTTTCGCTCTTTGTCGTCCTCCAAACGTGATCTTCCTTATCTTTCCTCCTTCCCACCTCATCTCCTTCCCATCCCCCTCCTCCTCTTATTTCTCTCCTCTCTTCTTCACCCCTTCATCCCTTTCTCTCTCCTTGTATTCCCTCCTCCAAGCGCTATCTTCCTTCCTCCCTCCCTTCCCCTCTCTCCCTCCCCCCCTTTCCTACCTCCCTTTTTCCTCCCCGCTCTTTCTCACTCCTCCATCCCTTTCTTTCGTCAAGGTGTGGCTTAGCAATAGGAAGCAAAGAGTGCAAATCAATGTAAAAGATCTGACTTGGGCTGTGTCACGGGTGGGGTCCCACAAGGTTCAGTTTCGAGTCCACTTCTATTTTTTTATTTATTTATTTATGTCAATGATTTAGATGCAGGAATCAGTAGTGATGTCAGTAAGTTTGCTGATGATACCAAGATCGGCAGAGTAATTGAGTCGGATCAGGGCGCTAGTATTCACCAGGATGAACTAAACAGAATGTGTGACTGGGCGGGGAAATGGCAGATGGAGTTCAATGTCGGGAAGTG
>NC_066557.1:2706393-2736393 GCF_024679095.1 Eriocheir sinensis
TCCCTTTCCTCCCCTCACTCCCCTTCTTCCCCTTACTCCCCTCTTCTCCCTCCCTTTCTAACCCCGCCTACAATGCCTCCCTTCCCTTACCTCCCCTTTCCCTTCTCTCCCCCTTGCTCCCCTTCTCTTCCCTACCTCCCCTCTCTCCCCTCTCCCGTTCCTCCTCTCCCAACCAACAATGCCTCCCTTCCCCACCAACAATGCCTCCCTCCCTTTCCCTTCTCTCCCCTTTGCTCCCCTTGTCTTCCTTCTCCCTCTCCCTCTTCCTCCCCTCCCCACCGGCAATGCCTCCCTTCCCTTACCTATCCTTTCCCTTCTCTCCCCTTTGCTCCCCTTCTCTTCCCTTCCTCCCCTTTCTCCCCTCTCCCGTTCCTCCCCTCCCAACCAACAATGCCTCCCTTCCCTTACCTCCCCTTTCCCTTCTCTCCCCTTTGCTCCCCTTCTTTTCCCTTCCTCCCCTCTCTCCCCTCCCCTGGTCATCAGTGAGACATATTATAATACTCACTGTGGTCAGCTGAGTGGTGGGGAGAGGAGGGGAGGGGAGAGGGGAGGGTGAGAGGGGAGAGTGTCATGAAGAGGGGAGTTCAACCTTAATTAATTTCAAGTCTATTACCCTCTGTTCTCATCATTCCATCTCCCTCTTTATCTCCCCTCTCTCTCTCTCTCTCCCCTCTCTGCCCCCGTCTCTCCCCTCTCTCCTTCGCCTCTTTCTCCCTGTCACCTTTTTTTTGTTCTTTTCTCTCCCCTTCATTTCTTCCCTCACACCCTCCTCCTCCTCCTCCTCCTTCTTCTCCTCCTCCTCCTCCTCCTCCTTCTTCTCCTCCTCCTCCTCCTTTATCTATGACCTCTCCTCCCTCCCTTCCTTCTCTCCTTCCCTCCTTCTCTCCCTACCATTCACCTCATCCATCTCTTCACCTCCCTCCCTCCCTTCTTCCCTCCCTTCCTCCTCCCTCCCTGGCCTTCTAATCCGTACCCTTCCTTCTCTCCCCTCTCCCCCCTCCCCCTTCCCTCTCCCTCCTACACAACTGATCGGATCCCAAACTAATGAAGTCTTACTCCTAAGTGACGTCGATCACGCCAGCTCAGCGCTTCCCTTCCCTCCCTTCTTCTTCCCTCCCTTCTTCCCTCCCTTCCCTCCTCCCTTCTTCCCTTAATTCCACCCTTCACTCCTATCTTTCCTCCCTAATTTAGCTTTCCTCTTTCATTCATTTCTTTGCTCTCTCTTTCCTCCCTTCTTCCCTCCCTTCTTCCCTCCCTTCCGTCCTCCCTTCTTCCCTTAATTCCTCCCTTCACTCCTATCTTCCTTTCCCTAATTTAGCTTTCCTCTTTCATTCATTTGTTTGCTCTCTCTTCCCTCCCTTTTTCCCTCCCTTCTTCCCTCCCTTATTCTTCCTTCCCTTCTTCCCTCCCTTCCGTCCTCCCTTCTTCCCTTAATTCCTCCCTTCACTCCTACCTTCCCTCCCTAACTAAGCTTTCCTCTCACATTCACTTGCTCTCTCTTCATTCCATTTTTCTCTCCCTTACTCCCTTTTTGCTTCCCTTCATTCCCTTATTCTCTCCCTTCTTCCTTCCCTTCTTTCCTTAACTCCTCCCTTCACTTCTATCTTATGCTCCCTTTAGTTCCCTTTCTATGTTTTCGTTCATTTGTTTATCCTCCCTTCGTTCCCTCCCTTCTTCCCTCCCTTCTTCCCTCCCTTCTTCCCTCCATTTACCTCAGTTTCACCCTTCATTCTTATCTTCCCTCCCTGCCTTAGCCTCCCTTCTGTTTCCTATTGTATTCTTTCATTTATTTGTTTATTCTCCCTTCGTTCCTTTCCTCCCTCCCTTCTCCTTTCCCTTCCTTCATTCCACCCTTCATCCCTCTCTTCATTTCTGTCTTCTCTCCGTCTCTCCGTCCCTTTCTCTCCTTTTATTTTTTTTTAATTATCCCTTCACTCTTTCCCTTTCTTCTTCCATCCCTTTTCCTCCTTTCTTCTCTTCCTTCACTTTCCTTCAATTCCTTCCTTCCCGATCCCTCCCTTCCCTTCCCTTATTCTCTCCCTTTCTCCCTTCCTTTCTCTCCCTGTCCTTCCCTTCTCTCATTCATTTATTCAATCTCCCTCTCTCTGTCTTTCAATCTGTCTGTCTGTCTGTCTGTCTGTCTGTCTCCTTCCCTCCCTCCTTCCTTCCCGATCCCTCCCTTCCCTTCCCTTATTCTCTCCATTTCTCCCTTCCTTTCTCTCCCTGTCCTTCCCTTCTTTCATTCATTTATTCAATCTCCGTCTCTCTGTCCTTCAATCTGTCTGTCTGTCTGTCTGTCTCCTTCCCTCCCTCCTTCCTTCCCGATCCCTCCCTTCCCTTCCCTTATTCTCTCCCTTTCTCCCTTCCTTTCTCTCCCTGTCCTTCCATTCTCTTATTCATTTATTCAATCTCCCTCTCTCTGTCTTTCAATCTGTCTGTCTGTCTGTCTGTCTGTCTGTTTGTCTGTCTCCTTCCCTCCCTCCTTCCTTCCCTTCCCTTATTCTCTCCCTTTCTCCCTTCCTTTCTCTCCCTGTCCTTCCCTTCTCTCATTCATTTATTCAATCTCCCTCTCTCTGTCCTTCAATCAATCTGTCTGTCTGTCTGTCTGTCTCCTTCCCTTTACTATGCCCGTCCATCTTTCATTCCTCTACTCTCCCTCTTCTCTCCCTCCTCCCTCCCTCTCTCTCTCTCCCTCCCTCCCTCCTCCTCCATGTATTAATCTTTATATGGAGTGAGTTCCTGCAAATGACTCCACATCATTTTATTTTTGTCATCCTCCTGGGTCTCTCTCTCTCTCTCTCTCTCTCTCTCTCTCTCTCTCTCTCTCTCTCTCTCGTATGGAGGTATATTATATTTCCTCCCCTTTAACCGCTCTTCCTGTGTTCTTCCTCCTCCCCCTCCCACTTTCCCTCCTCTCCCTTCCTCCCTCCCTCCCTACCCCTTCCTTCTTCCCTTCCTCCCTCCTTCCTCCCCTTCCTCCCTCCCTCCTCCTTCTCTCCCTCCTTTCCCTTCCTCCTTTCCCTCTTTCCCTCTCGCTCTCCTTCTTTCTCCCCCTCCCTCCCTGCTTCTCTCCCTCCTCACACTCCCAATCTTCTCTCTCTCCCTCCCCCCCTCCCTCCTTCACGCCTCATCGCCTCCCTTTTCTTCAGACGGAAAAATTACAGATCAGACGTCAGAAGGAACCGTCAAGTGAGAGAGAGAGAGAGAGAGAGAGAGAGAGAGAGAGAGAGAGAGAGAGAGAGAGAGAGAGAGAGAGAGAGAGAGAGAGAGAGAGAGTGATGGATTGAAAGATATCTGTTTGGGATTGATATTTTTTTCTTTTTCATCTTTTTTATCCTTTTCTTCGTTCTTAGTTTTGGTATGTTTGTGTATGTTTGTATGTATGAATGTATGTATGTATGTATGTATGTATGTATGTATGTTTGTTTGTTTGTATGTTTGTATATAATAGGGCTCAGTAATATATATCTGAGAGAGAGAGAGAGAGAGAGAGAGAGAGAGAGAGAGAGAGAGAGAGAGAGAGAGAGAGAGAGAATAGTATCTGCCAATTTAGAAACTTTTCTAAATGACACAGTGCCTATGCTAGAATTAAACTTATAGAGTATGACATTCCTGAAAACTTAGAAATAATCTTGTTCAAAATAATAACTTCAACTTTTATTAAATAACATTGATAATATTATGACTGTAAATGTGACAACATTATTAGCCAAGGTGGCATCAGCTGGACTGGGACGCAGCATCAGACGCCAAACACCGCGACTGCCACAAAAACAAACTAAAAGGAGGCCAGGTAGGGAGCAAGCAGGTGGCACCTGGTTAAGGAACATCAAGGTGAGGTTGTTTGCCAAGACTTTTCACCCAGAAAAAGAGCCACCGACTCTCCTTCAGTTACAAAAGAAAAGTTGACAAGCCTCTCAACAACGGAGGTGGAGGTGTATCTGGCACTGAAGGCCTTAGACGCAGATAAGGCTGTTGGCCCGACAATATCTCCTGCGTCAGTGTGCCAAGGAACTCGCCTTCCTCCAAGATATTCAACCAATGCCTTCATACCTCCACGAAGTGGAATCAGCAGTGGCAAAAGTGTTGGAGGAATAGTGGCTGAGCGGATCACTAGACACCCGGTCAACAGCCGATCTCCACCTACTACTATCCAACGAATGGAGCTGGACCAAGGAAGAGCCACTGCTGCTCTGGCACTAGACATTGAGGGCGCATTTGACCAGAGGAACGCCACCTTCAAGTGGTCCTGAATGGGCACAAGTCCTCCCACAACGGATCCACGGCGTGCCACAAGGCAGCGTCATCAGGCGTCACTTCTATGGAACATACATAAATGACCTCCTCCATCTTGTTCCTAGTGCCAAAGCGTTCGCCGATGACATCACTTTGACTCACAAAATAGAGCCAGGAGGAGAGGCCCAGGCAGCACGCCAACTAAGAGCCACACCGGCGAATTGCAGATTGGGAGCAAAAACTCAGCTGCTTGCTGACGCCACGACATATGACTCCAGGCTGACCTTCCGCACGCACATCCAGCAGCTGGCAAGGCAGCGCAGAATCTCCTGGCTGATGGACAGTCGAGGGATCCAGGAGAGGGCGTGGAGGATCATCACGGATCGACAACCGGAGCACCAGGTGACAGCCAACACCCGGTCAGCGGAGGCTCTGGTGGTGCAGCGATGCCGGACGACTCACTACCAGTCAGCAGTTCACACCGGCAACAATATAAACTGTTTGTGAACCAGTGGCTGAACAAGGGGATACCAACTATTGATGTAACCAAGTGTCTGTGTAAATAAAAAAGAGAGAGAGAGAGTTATTTCTATCTCTTTTACGATAATAATATTCACCTAGACACGTTAATTGGTGTAATTAGCCGAGGTAGACAGGTGTGTGTGTGTGTGTGTGTGTGTGTGTGTGTGTGTGTGTGTGTGTGTGTGTGTGTGTGTGTGTGTGTGTGTGTGTGTGTGTGTGTGTGTGTGTGTGTGTGTGTGTGTGTGTGTGTGTGGTTACTTTGTGAAGTTGATGGGCAGGAGAGGTGTATATATGTGAAAAGGGAGACAGGTGTGTGTGTGTGTGTGTGTGTGTGTGTGTGTGTGTGTGTGTGTGTGTGTGTGTGTGTGTGTGTGTGTGTGTGAAGTGGATGGGCAGGAGAGGTGGGATATAGGTGAAAAGGGAGATGCGGAGGAAATGGGAAGACTGGTAAGAAAGGGATAGTTAAGGAAATCACAAGAGGTAATGGGAAAAGGGGGAGGGGAGAACTAGGGAATAATTGGGGACTGGGGAAGTTAGCAGAATTAGGGAAAGGTGAATTGGTAAGGAATAGAGGAAAATCATATAAGAGAGTGACATTCAGTTAAGAAAAATCACTATGGGGAAATTGGAATTGGGAAGAGGTTAATATACTTGGGTATTGGGGAAGTAAATGGTGGGGGGAAAGGGGAATTGGGAAGAGGTTAATATATTTGGGTATTGGGGAAGTAAATGGAGGGGGGGAAAGGGGAATTAGGAAGGATGTTAAATATCTGGGGATTGGGGAAGTAAATGGGGGTGGGGAAAGAGGAATTGGGGTATGAGTTAGTATGAGGAAGAGGGGGATGAGGAAGGAGAGTAAGATAGATCCCAAAATTGAAAAGAAGTGAAAAAAGGGAAAATAACAGATAAATAAAGAGAGAAAGAGAAGGAATAAGAAGAGGAGTTGGAGAAAAGAAACATGGAAATGCAGGCAACAGAAAGCCTATTGGCTCATTACGAGGTCGCCCGCTTGGGTGATTTAATCTGCTCGACCGCCACTTGGGGCTTGATGAGCAGATGAAAGCACCTCGATATTGAGGAGCAGATGAAAGCCACTCGTTATTCAGTTTACTCCCGACGCAGCGAAATGACGGTCGATTCTATATTTGAAGGAGTTGATGGTATTCGCATTTACTACTTCTGAGGGAAGATTGTTCCAGTGGCGGATGACTCGATTTGAAAAGAAACTCCTTCCAATGTCTGTGTTACATCGACTCGACTGAATGGGTAAACCGTTATTTCTAGTTCTTGAGTTGGTTTGCAGTTCAAAGAATTTGGAGTAATCGACGTTATTGAACTTTTTCAGATACTTGAAGACTTGAATCATATCCCCTCGTAGGCGTCTTTTCTCCAATGTAAAGAGATTGAGTCGCTTGAGTCGTTCCTCGTACGGTTGAGCCCTTAAGGTTGGAATCATCTTTGTGGCGCGTCGTTGAATCCTTTCCAGTAAATCAATGTCCCTTCTGTAATTAGGAGATCAGAACTGTACTGCATACTCGAGGTGCGGTCTTACCGTGGAATTATACAAGGATAGCATCACGTCTAGTGTTTTACACTCGAAGTTCCTCGATATGAACCCGAGCATAGTGTTGGCTTTGTTGTATGCTTTTTTACAGTGATTCGCGTGTTTCAGGTCACTGCTGATAGTGACTCCAAGATCCTTTTCCTCCTGCATCGCCTGCAGAGGTCTCCCATTCATGATGTATGTGTGGTTACTATTATGGGACCCAATGTGCATGACTTTGCATTTGTCAACATTAAAAGACATTTGCCATTTTTCCGACCATTCGATAATGTGATTGAGGTCTTTCTGAATGATTTCGCAGTCGGTCTTTGTGAGGGCCTCTCCACCCACCTTGGTGTCATCAGCAAATTTCGATATTGTAGATTTCGGTCCTGATTCTAGGTCATTAATATATATGATAAAGAGGATGGTTCCCAGCACTGACCCTAGAGGCACTCCACTAGTGACTGGAAGCCAATCGGAAGGCTGTCCGTTGAGTAGTACTCGTTGTTTTCTGTCGGTGAGCCAATGACTTATCCACGCGATCAGATTGGCTCCGATGCCCGCCGAGTGCAGTTTCTTAAGGAGTCGCTCGTGCGGTACCTTGTCGAAGGCTTTTTTAAAGTCCAGGTATATAACATCACTGAAGGTGGAGGAGGGGAGGAGAAAATAAAAAGAAGAAATGGACAACGAGAACAAGGTAGAGGAAATTATGGAGAAAGTAGTTATAAGAAAGAGGGAAAAAGGTGGAAAAGGCTAAGAAAGTGGGGAAGAAAAGAGGAAGAAGAGAGAAAAGGGGAGGAAAAGATGAAGAAGAGAGAAAAGGGGAGGAAAAGATGAAGAAGAGAGAAAAGGGGAGGAAAAGATGAAGAAGAGAGAAAATGGGAGGAAAAGAGGAAGAAGAGAGAAAAGGGGAGGAAAAGAGGAAGAAGAGAGAAAAGGGAGGAAAAGAGGAAGAAGAGAGAAAAGGGGAGGAAAAGAGGAAGAAGAGAGAAAAGGGGAGGAAAAGAGGAAGAAGAGAGAAAAGGGGAGGAAAAGAGGAAGAAGAGAGAAAAGGGGAGGAAAAGAGGAAGAAGAGAGAAAAGGGGAGGAAAAGAGGAAGAAGAGAAGAAGAGAGAAAAGGGAGGAAAAGAGGAAGAAGAGAGAAAAGGGAGGAAAAGAGGAAGAAGAGAGAAAAGGGAGGAAAAGAGGAAGAAGAGAGAAAAGGGAAGAAAAGAGGAAGAAGAGAGAAAAGGGAGGAAAAGAGGAGGAAGAGAGAAAAGGGAGGAAAAGAGGAAGAAGAGAGAAAAGGGGAGGAAAAGAGGAAGAAGAGAGAAAAGGGGAGGAAAAGATGAAGAAGAGAGAAAAGGGGAGGAATAGAGGAAGAAGAGAGAAAAGGGGAGTAAAAGAGGAAGAAGAGAGAAAAGGGGAGGAAAAGAAGAAGAACAGAGAAAAGGGGAGGAAAAGAGGAAGAAGAGAGAAAAGGGGAGGAAAAGAAGAAGAACAGAGAAAAGGGGAGGAAAAGAGAGGAAATGGGAGGAAATGGGTGAGGACAAGTTAAGAAAAAAAGATGAAAAAGAGCAAATAAGAAAAACAGGAAGAAAGAAGCAGAGGAGAGAAAAGTTGAAAAGAAGAAAAGAAGAATAGAGTGAAAGGGAGGTTATGAGGAAATGGGTAAAGAAAAAAAAGGTGGGAAGAAACAACTGAAAAAGAAGGAAAGGAATGAAACAGGAGGAAGAAATGGGGAAGACGAGAGGAAGGTTGAGGAAAGGAAGAGAAGGAAAAGGAAGGAAATGGGACGGAAAACACAGTAAGGTAAATTAGAGGTAAGGTAGGAACGGAAGGGGTGTAAATGAGAAATGGAGAGGCAAAGGAAGGGGAGGAGGAGGAATGGGAAGGGAGGGAAGGAAGGAAGGGGTGAAAGCGATAAGCTCTCTCTCTAGATGAAAAGGGCTCTCTCTCTCTCTCTCTCTCTCTCTCTCTCTCTCTCTCTCTCTCTCTCTCTCTCTCTCTCTCTCTCTCTCTCTCTCTCTCTCTCTCTCTCTCTCTCTCTTATTCACATCTCACCTTATATCAAATTCTCTTTCAACTAATACTTACACACACACACACACACACACACACACACACACACACACACACACACACACACACACACACACACACACACACACACACACACACCTCATTTATACCCTTCTCCTCTTCCTCCCTTTTTCTTCCTTTTCCTTTCTTCCCTCTTCCTTTCCTTCCCTGTCTTCCCACCCTTCCATTTCTTTCCTTTGATTTCCTCGCTTTTTTTTCCTTCTCTTTCCATCTCTTCCGTTCTTTCCCTTTCCTCCCTCCCTCCTTTTCCTCATTTTCCTCACTCCCTTTTCTCCTTTTCTTTTGATACTCATATTTTCCTTCCCTTTCCTCCTCGTCTTTCCTTACTTCCTTTCTCTTTTTCCTTTCCCTTCCTTTTCTCTTCCTCCCTTGCGCTTCCTCTCCTCCTTCCTATTCCTTTCCATCCATTCCTTTCTTTCTTCCATTTCCTTCCTACCTCCCTTTTCTCTTTTTCTTCCCTTCCTTCCCTCCCTGCCCTATCCTTCTCTTACTATCCTTTCCATTCCTTCATCCCCCCCTACTTTTCTTTCCCTTTCTTTCCTTCCTCCCTCTCCTTTCGTTCCTTTTCTTTGCTTCCCTTCCTTTCCTACCTTCCCTTTCCTTTCCTCATTTTCATCCCGCCCTTCCTTTCCTTCTCTTTCCATCCTCCTAATCCTCCTCCTATCCTTCCCTTTCCTCCCTCACATCCCTACATTTCCTCTCTTTCCTTTCTTTCCTTCCTCCCATTCCTCCCTTTCCTTCCCTTTTCTTTCCATCCCTTCCTTCCTCCCTTTCTTTCCCATCCATCCTTTTTGGCTCTTCCCTTTCCTTCCCCCTTCCATTTCTTCTCATTCCTTCCTCCCTCCTTTTCTTTTCTCCTTCCCTTTCCTTCAATTTCCTTCCCTTCCCTTCCCTTTCTTCGTTCCCTTCGCTTCCTTTTCCTTCCCTTCCTTTACTTCGTTTCCTTCGCTTCCCTTTCCTTTCCTTCCCTTCCCTACCCTCCCCTTCTTTTTCTTCGCTCTGTTTACTTCCCTCTCCTTCCCTTCCCTTCCCTTCCCTTTCTTCGTTCCATTCGCTTCCTTTCCCTTCTTTTTCTTTGTTCCCCTCGCTTCCCTTTCCTTCCCTTCCCTTCCCTTCCCTTTCTTCGTTCCCTTCGCTTCCCTTCCCTTCAATTCTATTCCCCTCCCTTCCCTTCCCTTCGCTTCCCTTTCCTTCACTTCAATTCCTTTCCCATCCCATTCCCATCCTCCCTTTCTCCCTTTCCTTTCTTCCCTATAATTATTTACCTACAAGGAGCATTTCGTCTCAATTTGAAGCTATTTTTTACCCTCCCTTCTCCTCCCTGGAATATGGAATGATTACGAATGGGAATAATTTGGAATGGAAATAATGGAGATAACAGTAATTAAAGAGACAGTGATTAAATGGGGAATGGGGACGGATTTTTTTTTGGGGGGGGAAGGGTTCTTGAAAGTAATGGAAGGGAAAGGAAGAGAGAGAGAGAGAGAGAGAGAGAGAGAGAGAGAGAGAGAGAGAGAGAGAGAGAGAGAGAAAAAAAAAATTGGCTTTCAGGAGAAGAAGAGGAAGTAGAGGAAAAGAAAGAAAAGGACTAAGAATATGATGAAGAAGAGAAGAAAAATGAAGATTATGAAGAAGTAGACGAAGAATTAAGAGAAAAGAGATGAAGGGGAACAATAATAAGGAGAGAAAGCACAAATAAAATCGGAGGCGTCGAAGGAGGAGGAGGAGGAGGAGGAGGAGGAGGGGAAGAGAAGGAAGAGGAGGAGGAGGAAGAGGAAGAGGAGAAGCAGGAAGGGGAGACAGAAGAGGAAAAGGAACTGACAAAGGAGCGATTTGGAATAGAAAGAGATGAAAGTTAGTAAATTTAAAGAGTTTTCGTATTCGTAAAAGAGGAGGAGGAGGAGAGAATGAAAAGAGGAGGAAAAGGTGTGTGTGTGTGTGTGTGTGTGTGTGTGTGTGTGTGTGTGTGTGTGTGTGTGTGCGTGTCTGTGTGCGTGCGTGCGTGTGTCCAGACTCAATATATTTTGTGTAAGCCAACGATTTTTCGAAATTAAAACGAATTAATCCTTCTTTTCTCTCTCCCCCCTTACCTCCCACCCCTCCCTTTCCTCCCTCCATCCCTCCTCCCTATTCCTCCCTTTCTCTTCTCTCTCTTCCTTCCTTCAATAATTCAGCTTTTCTCTTGTATTCATCTTTTCTTTCTCTTCTTTCATTCCTCCTTCCTTCGTTTTAATCTCCCTTTTTTTCTGCTTTCTCTTCTTCCTCCATCTTTTTATCTCCCTATTATTTTCTATCGTCTTTATTTCTTTCTTCCTTCCTCAATAATTCAGCTTCTCTTGTTTTCTTGTTTTTTTCTTTCTCTTCTTTCATTCCTCCTTCCTTCGTTTTAATCTCCCTTTTTTCTGCTTTCTCTTCTTCCTCCATCTTTTTATCTCCCTATTATTTTCTATCGTCTTTATTTCTTTCTTCCTTCCTCAATAATTCAGCTTCTCTTGTTTTCTTGTTTTTTTCTTTCTCTTCTTTCATTCCTCCTTCCTTCGTTTTTTAATCTCCCTTTTTTCTGCTTTCTCTTCCTCCTCCATCTTTTTATCTCCCTAGTATTTTCTATCCTCTTTATTTCTCTCTTCCTTCCTTCAGTACTTCCTCTAACCTCAGCTTCTTACATCTCTCTTAATATTTTCTTCTTTCCTTCCTTGTTTCTATATTTTCCTTCTTTTTTCGTTCCTCTCTTTCTATCTTTTTATACTCAATCATTCATGCCTCCTATATTTCCTTCCTTTCTTTTCTTCCTTGCTTACTTCCTCTCTATTTTTGCTTCCTTCTTTCACTCATTTCTATTTTCTCTCCTCTTTCCTTTCTTCCTCTGTTTCTTGGTTTCCCTCCTTCCTTCCTTCCTTCGTTCATTCCTTCATTCGTTTATACCTCCCTTTTTTTTAATTCGTCCTTTTATCCTCCTTTCTTTTCTATTCTTTTCTATAAATTTTCCTTTTTTATTCCTTTTTTCGCAATATCCTCCATAACAAAATTTTTTATTGAGGGACTTTCATCTCCTCCTCCTCCTCCTCCTCCTCCTCCTCTTCCTCTTTCTCATCATCAGAGTCGTCATCATCCTCATCATCGGCCATATCACCAATACCTTTCGAAATACCAATGTTCTCTTTCCTTTATCTCTCTCTCTTTCTCTTTCCCTCCCCCCCTTCCCCCTCCCTCACCCCCACCTCCTCCCTCCCCTCCCCCCTTTCCTTCTCCCTATTACAGAAACTTCTTTGGAAATTCTGATCCAAAAAAGTACCGTAAATGGACTCTTCTTTTTTTTTTCCTCTTTTTTCCCTTTTTCTTCCTCCTCTTTGTTCCTCTTTCCTCTTTTTTTCCTTCCCGTCTGGAATTTTGAAGAGACAAACGTTTCTGTGTGTTGGTTTTGGGGAGGGTGAGGGGTGGAGAGAGAGAGAGAGAGAGAGAGAGAGAGAGAGAGAGAGAGAGAGAGAGAGAGAGAGAGAAATTGTACTGGTGTGTAAATAGTAAAATATAATGTTTTTTTGTCATTATTATTATTATTATTATTATTATTATTATTATTATTATTATTATTATTATGTGTGTGTGTGTGTGTGTGTGTGTGTGTGTGTGTGTGTGTGTGTGTGTGTGTGTGTTATTATTATTATTATTATTATTGTGTGTATTATTATTATTATTATTATTATTATTATTATTATTATTATTATTATTATTATTATTATTATTATTATTATTATTATTATTATTATTATTATTATTATTATTATTATTATTATTATTATTATTATTATTATTATTATTGAGTTTGTCGTTACCGCTGCTACTGCCACAACTACTACTACTACTACTACTACTACAACTACAACTACTACTACTGCTGCTGCTACTACTACTACTTTTTTTTCTTCTTTTTTTACAGCAAAGAAGACAGTTCAAGGGCACAAAAAAAGTAAACATTAATAAAAAAAAAGCCCGCTACTTGCTGCTCCTAAAAAGAATCCAAAGAGGTGGCCGAAAGATAGGTCAGTTTCGGGAGGAGAGGTGTCCTGACACCCTCCTCTTGAAAGAGTTCAAGTCGTAGGCAGGAGGAAATACAGATGAAGGAAGATTGTTCCAGAGTTTACCAGCGTGAGGGATGAAAGAGTGAAGATGCTGGTTAACTTTTGCATAAGGGGTTTGGACAGTATAGGGATGAACATGAGTAGAAAGTCGAGTGCAGCGGGGCCGCGGGAGGGGGGGAGGCATGCAGTTAGCAAGTTCAGAAGAGCAGTCAGCGTGGAAATATCGATAGAAGATAGAAAGAGAGGCAACATTGCGGCGGAATTTAAGAGGTAGAAGACTATCAGTATGAGGAGGAGAGCTGATGAGACGAAGAGCCTTTGCCTCCACTCTGTCCAGAAGAGCTGTGTGAGTGGAGCCCCCCCACACGTGAGATGCATACTCCATACGAGGGCGGACAAGGCCCCTGTATATGGACAGCAACTGTGCAGGGGAGAAGAACTGGCGGAGACGGTACTACTACTACTACTACTACTACTACTACTACTACTACTACTACTTCTACCACCACCACAACTTCTACTACTACTGTTTATTGAAGAAGAGAAAGAAGAGTTTGAAAAATATCGTCTTGCATTATAAACCAAAATGAGAGAATAAATAAGAAAAAAATAATAGACGGAAAATATGAAAAATAGAGAAAAATAAAAGTAAATAGGATAAGTAGAGATTCCTTTCCTCCCCCCCCCCCCCCCACCACCACCATTACCTCCTGAAATTATCCTCAGATGTAAACAACGACAACAAAAAAAGGAAAAAAAAAGAAGTCAGTAGAAATAGGAGCAAACACACACACACACACACACACACACACACACACACACACACACATCGAAACACACTATCACAAACAAACAAACAAGCAAACACATACCATTCCTCCATCATCACCACCACCACTACCACCATCATCATCATCATCATCATCATCATCATTACCATCATTCCTATCATATATTTGTTTTTCGCATTTTTATTTTTATTTTTTTTCTGCTCTTCTCTCGCGCCGGGTTCCAAAAATTGCCAAATCACTGTAATTTCCGCGTTAAATATAAAACCTGCCGGGTAGTTACGCTGTAATTTACCTCACCTGTGGGTAATTACACGCCTTCACCTGGCCACCGTTTGACCTGACCGGGGGGGGGGGGGGTAAGGGGGGGAAGACGTTGGGAGGGAGGGGGGGTAATGGGGGTAAGGAGAAAGGGTTAAAAAGGGGGTGAGGTAAGGTCATTTAAATAGAGTCCGTGGGGGGTTAAAAGGGGGTAGGGGGTGGGGGTGATTGTGTAAGGGAGAGAGAGAGAGAGAGAGAGAGAGAGAGAGAGAGAGAGAGAGAGAGAGAGAGAGAGAGAGAGAGAGAGAGAGAGAGAGATTTGGGTTGTGTTTTCCGTATGCTTTGTTATTTTTTTCTTTATATTTTCTTCATCATCATCATTATCTCCTTATTCTCTTTCTTTTTCCTCTTTTTTCTTTTTTTCTATTTTCCTTTCCTCCTCTTCATTTTTTTTTCTCTCCTTCATATTCTTCCTATTTTTTCCGCATTTTCTCTTCTCATTTCCGCTCCTCTCTTCACTTTTGCCCTCCTCTCGTTTCATATTTTCTCCTTTCAGGGAATAATTATTTTAAGCATTTTAAAATTTTACTACCAGCTCAGGTTTTGTTGGGACTAAGAAGGAGCAGTAGGAGGAGAGGGAGGGGGAGGAGGAGCGGGAGGAGGAGCGGGAGGAGGAGGAGGAGGAGGAGGAGGAGGAGGAGGGGGAGAAGGAAGAGGGGAGTTAGGTGAAAGTAAAAGACTAAGAAGAAAAATAATATAAAGAGAGAAAGAACCAAAGAAGAGAAGGGAAAAAAAAAGGAAAATGATGATGATGAAGAAAAATAAGAGGGAGGAGTAGGAGAAGGAAGTAGAAGGAACCAGATGATGGAGGAAGAAGTAGAAAAAAATAAAATATATGAGTAGAAAGTAGGTCGTGGAAGAGGATAAAAAAGAGAATAAGAATTTGGAGCAGGAGCACGAAGAGGAGGAAGACAAGGAGGTGGAAGAGGAAGAGGAGGAGGAAGAGGAGGAGGACAAGGAGAACAAGTAGGAGAAGGAGGAAGAGGAGGAAGAAGAAGGAGGTTTTGGCATTATATGAGGTACGATAAAAATATAATTACGTTCATTAGTGTGCGAAGAGAGAGTTTGTGCGGCAGCTGGCACCAATGTGTGTGTGTGTGTGTGTGTGTGTGTGTGTGTGTGTGTGTGTGTGTGTGTGCCAGTGACTGTGTGTGTGTCTCTCTCTGTATGTGTGTCTGCCCGTTTTATTTTTTGAAGGTAAATAGTTAACTAAAATTTATGTTGAGTAATTTCATAGTTGAATGTTTGACAGGTAAAAAAAATACCAAACTTTATTCCTTTATTAAAATGGGACGCATAAACCATGGGGAATATTGCCTTAGCGTTCAACTCCGTATCTTTGGGTCCTGAAATCCTGGTGGGTGTGACTTTTTTACCTTTCCCTAATGTGCCACAGTTCACCTTCCTTTGTTTCTCCGGGTAGACACAGGTAACCACAGCGCTGACATCATCGTTCGGTAGATTAAAGTTGCATGACCAAGGAGAAAAATAGACAAAGAAAATATTAATGCATTCCTGTACATCATTTTTTTTGTATTACTTATTTAGTGGCGTACATAATCTAGTCATCACTTTTTAGGCAGTTCACGACCTCTTCTTTTTATATGATTGTTAACGTTTATATTTTTTTTTTTATCTTCGTTTAAGCTGTTTTGTTAAGTAAGGTAAGGCGATGATATATTGGAGCAAGGCGTGAGTTTCAATAAGGCTCTTGATTTAGACTTTGCTGAATTATTCTTAAAGACGTGCAATTGATATGGATAATCTTTGTGTTTATGTGTGTGTGTGTGTGTGTGTGTGTGTCAGTTTGTTGCTTTTCCAGTATCACTATTTCTGGCCTTTTGTCTGTCTTTCTACACACACATACATTCTCTCTCTCTCTCTCCATCTATCAATCAATCAGTGCACAACAATGTCACTGTTTGACGCACTAACTGCCTTTTAGACCCCAAGGAGGAAACTCTCTCACTCCTCCTCCCTTCCTCCCTCCGTCGCTCCTCCGTCATCCCTCCACAAGGCCGCCTCTTCCCTCCTCCTCCCGCATGGCTTAGGTCTTTTTTCCCTCCAAATTCAAGGGACTTAGTCAATACATTATGCATGAACCAATGGGTGCGATCCTATTAGGGTAAGGTGAGGGAGGGGAAGGGAGGGGAAGAAGGGGAAGGGAGGGGAAGGGAGGGTAAAGGACAAGAGGCAAAGCGTAATGGGGTGAGAGGTAAAAGGGAGAGAAATAGTGACGAGTAAGAAGGTAAGATAGGAGGGAGGGAGAGGAAGTGAAGGAAGGCAGGAAGAAAGGAAGGAAGAATGGGAACGGATGGGGAATGAATTGAATGGAAGTGAAAATAGCTGGAAATTTTTAGTCGATTAGAATAAGAATGGAAAATGGACAAGAAAGTAAAGTTGAAAGTTTATTTAGAAATTAATGTACCTAATAGTAAAATGATAATAGGAATAATAATAATAATAATAATAATAATAATAATAATAATAATAATAATAATAATAATAATAATAATAATAATAATAATAATAATAATAATAATAATAATAATAATAATAATAATAATAATAATAATAATAATAATAATAATAATAATAATAATAATAATAATAATAATAATGGTGACAATGATGATGATGATGATGATGATAGTGAGATAGATGTTGATGATGAACATAGAGAAAATAGAAGAGGGGAAAAAGGAAAAAAATATATAATCGAATTGAGAACGGAAAATTAATCATTGAGAAAAAACAGAGTTAAGACGATAGAGAAGGAAAAATGAGATAAAGAAAAGGGAAGGAAGATAAGGTGAGGCGAGGTAAGGAAAGGGAAAGGAGAAAAAAGTTGAAGGACGTTAGGAATAGATCAGTCAACAAGAATAGAGAGAAAACAGATAAGTAATAGGGAGAGAAAAGAGGGGAAAGAGGAAATTGAGAGAAAAGAGGGTAAATGAAAGGTAGGAATAGATTAGTAAATGATTATAGAGAGGGAACAGGTGACAGATAGATAGATAGGGAGAGAGAGAAAGAAAGAGGTAATGGAAGGAAAGGTAAGATTAGGTGAGGTGAAAGAAAGTTAGGAATATAAATGCAAATAAGAATGAAAATAATAATAAAGGGGAAAGTCAGAGTAAAGGAGATAATTAAAAAATAAATAATAAAGAATAAAGAGAGAGATAGAAAAAGACAGGAGAAAGGGAAAAGGGAAAGCAAGGTAAGGTAAGGTGAGATAAGGTAAGGTAAGGTGAAGGAAGTTATGAATAGGGAAGTGAATAGGAAGAAAAAGAAAAGAAAGGAAGAAAACAGACAATGCAAGGGAAGGCAAGGCAAGGTAAGGTAAGGTAAGGTAAGGTAAGGTAAGGTAAGGTGAGGTAAGGTAAGGTAAGGTAAGGTGAAGGAAATTATGAGTAGGGAAGTGAATAAGAAGAAAGGGAAAAGAAAGGGAAAAAAAAACAGACAATGCAAGGCAAGGCAAGGCAAGGTAAGGTAAGATAAGGTAAGGTAAGGTAAGGTAAGGTGAAGGAAGTTTTGCATAGGGAAGTGAATAAGAAGAAAGAGAAAAGAAAGGAAGAAAACAGACAATGCAAGGGAAGGCAAGGCAAGGCAAGGTAAGGCAAGGTAAGGTAAGGTAAGGTAGGGTAAGGTAATGTAAAATGAAGGAACGTTAGGAATAGGTAATGAATAACAAGAGAGAGAACATAAAGAAATGAAAGAGACAAAGTAAGGAAAAGAGAGAAGGCAAGGAAGGGTAAGGAAATGTAAGGTAAGATAAGGTAAGGTGATGTAAAATGAAGGAACGTTAGGAATAGAGAATGAATAACAAGAGAGAGAACATAAAGAAATGAAAGAGACAAAGTAAGGAAAAGAGAGAAGGCAAGGAAGGGTAAGGTAAGGTATGGGGGAGAGAGAGGGAGAGGGGAGCGTTAATGAGGGGGAGGACAGGTAAACTTTAAGGTGTACCCAGGTGTTGAGGGGAGATCAGTAGCGGCGGAGCAAACTACCTTACGCACGGCGAGGGAGGGAAGGAGGGAGGGAGGGTGGGAGAGAAAGGCAATGCGTGAGGTAGGTAAGGAATTTTATTTGTGAGGGAGGAAAAAAAAGAGATAGAAATGCAGAAGGAAGAGGTGGATGAGGGAGAAGGGAAGGAGAAAAAAGAAGAAAGGAGGGACGGAAGGAGAGAGGAAGATACGTAAGGAAAATTATTTGAGGGAGATAAAAAAAGATAAAATAAGTTGGAGGTGAAGTAAAACGATGAGGAAAAAGGGAGGAAGAAAAAGAAGAGGAAGGAGGGGGGGAGAGAAGAAGGTAGGAAGGTGCTGCGTGACGTAAATAAAGAAAGTAATTTGTGTAGGAGGGAAAAAAGCGGATAGAAATGTAGAAGGAAGAGGTGGATGAGATAGAAAGGAAGAAGGGAGAATGAAAAAGGAAAGGAGGAAGGGAAAAAGGGAGAGAGGAAGATAATGAGTGAGGTACATAGGTCAGGAGAAATATTAGCAAGGGAGAAAAAAAAACGATAGAAATGTAGAGGGAAGAGGTGAATGAGTTAAAAGGGAGGAAGAAGGGAGGAAAAAAAAGGAAAGGAGGAAGGGAAAAAGGGAGAGAGGAAGATGAGTGAAATATTAGCGAGGGAGGAAAAAAACTATAGAAATGTAGAGGGAAGAGGTGCATGAACAGGAAGACGAGGAAAAAAATGGGAAGGAAGAACAAGGGAGAAGAAAGGGAGAGAGAGGAAAGGAGAGAAGAAGGAGAGAGGAGAGTAATGAATGAGAAAGATAAGAAAAAATATTTGTGAGGGAGGAGGTAAAGAAGAAAGAACTGTAGAAGGAAGAGTTAGATCATTTAGAAGGAAGGAAGAAGGAAGTAAAAGAAGAAAAAGTGAATGAGTAAGAAGAAAGAAAGAGGAAGAGGGAATGAAGGAAAGGAAGACAGAGGGAAGGAAAAGAGAGAAAGGGGAAGGAAAACAATAAAAAAAGAGATGGAAGATAAATTGAAAAGAAGGAAAGAAAAAAGGAAGGAGAAAGATAACGAGGTAAGGGAAAGTAGATAGAAAGTAGATTTATGAGAAAAGAAGATAGAAGGAATATAAGAAGGTAAGAAGGTAAAAAAAATATGAAGGAAAAAGAGAGAAGGGAATATCTGGAAAACAGTAGAAGAGGAAGAGGAAGGAAAGATAATAAGATATAAGAGAATAACAAAGGCGAATGTAATAAGTAAAATAAATCAAGAAAGCAAAAACAAAATAAATAGTAACAAAGAAAATAATAAAATTAATAAATAAAGGAAAACAAAAACTAAAAAAAAAAATGCTATAAAAGAAAGAGGAACCTAAAGATTACTATGCAAATGGAGTTAATAAATATAAGATCGAGAGAGAGAGAGAGAGAAGGAAGGGGGTGGTGAGGGGTTGAAGAGAAAGACAGCAGATAGTGACGTTTATTATCACCTGCAACACTCTCTCTCTCTCTTTTATTTAAACAAAATTTTTACAAAAAAAAGGAGGCTCAAAACTACACTTTTTAGGTATAATTACTCTAAGAGCCTGTGTATGGGACAAATTGAATTGTCGAATGTTGAAACATACAAGCATACAAATACAAAATACGAAAAAAATAAAGAAAAACATGTAAAAACAATATGGAATAATGTCAGTTTGTCACTTTATATTTATAGTTTATAGCACTAGCGCACTTGGGTGTCCCTCACGCCACCTGTGAGCAGCCAGCTTCACCTGCTGCGTGCTCATGTTCTCCACTTGGGGAGTGGCTGCCGTGAACATGTTCACAGGCGTGTGGTCCTGGATGTATATGTGCGCTGGTGCTGCCTGGAGTGTGGCACCTCCACTAGCTGGTCACAGGAGAGTGTAGTCCGGGTGAACCTCTGAGCAGCGCGTGGAGGGAGCCTCAAGCTGCTGAGGTGGGGAACCCCCTGCACCTGGGCTTTGTGACACACCACCAGTGTTGAGACATCACGGCGGTGCTCCAGCGATGTCACAGTGGCAGACGACTCCTCCAGGTGCTCGCTGGCCTCCACCAGACGCAGTGCTCGTCGCTGCACTGCGTCGAGCCTCTGCATGTGGGTGGCAGCATTTCGCCATCCAGCACAGGGCACCGTACTCCAGATACGGTCGTATCTGTGCCTTGAAGAGAGTGAGGATGCCCCGTGGGTCGAGGGATCCCGCTACTCTTCGCAGGGCAGAGACTCGCAGGGAGGCCTGGCGGGCAACAGCTCGGACGTGGAGGTCGAAGCGCAGGCTTTGGTTCACAGTCACTCCCAGGACCTTGATGTGGTCCTGGAGGGGCAGACTCTTGCCTCCAAGACGCAGCTGGCCTGAGACTGCTCGAGAGGCGTCTGGGGACCGTGAGATGACCTTGGCCTGCGTCTTCTCCGGGGCGAGGGTGACCTACCACTCCTCTCCCCACTGCTCCACCAGGCTGAGCTGCCTGTTGATCTCCTCGACGGCGCGCTGGCTGTTGGGGCGGCAGTAGGAGCGGGAGAGTGTGCAGTCATCGGCGTAGGCTGACACTGCCGATAGCTGCCGGAGGAGATCGTCGATATATATGTTCCACAGGATTGGGCCAAGCACGGAACCCTGTGGGTGTGGAACTGAGGCAAGCACTGGTGAAGGCCTTGATGACTGCCCGTTGATCACCACCTGAAGGGTCCTCCCCTGGAGGTAATCCTTGAACAGCATCAGTAGGGGACCCTTGACACCTTTGGCGCGAAGCTTCTCAATGAGCCCCGCGTGCCAAACCTTGTCAAAGGCTCCAGCTATATCCAGGGCTACCACGAGTGTGTCCAGGCCTTCATCCAGTGCGTCTTGCCAATCCTTGGAGAGGAGGAGGAGGAGGTCCGCGGTGGACCGGCCAGGCCTGAAGCCAAACTCTCTATCTGAGAGGAGATGGCTCTCACTCAGATGCTGACAGATGACTACAGCCACCACACGCTCCAGCACCTTGCCCACCACAGAAAACAAGGAGATGGGCCTGTAGTTGCTGGGCTCGGACCTCGAATTGTTCTTGTGGACCGGAACCACACGCGCCTCCTTCCATAGTGAAGGCCACTTGCACTCCCTCAGGCAAGACGTAAAGACGGCGGAGAGAGGACCTGAGAGCTCCTTGGCAAAATTCTTGAGGAGGCGTGGGCTTATGTCATCCGGGCCAACGGCTTTACCTGCGTCCAGCGCGCTGAGCAGCCGCTCAACCTGCCCTGCCGTCACCGACACAGAGGAGACAACACGGTCGGTTTCCTGTGGTAGCACAGGTGCGGGTCGTCCCGGGTCACCAACCTTCATTTTCTTGGCGAATATTTCAGCCAGGAGCGAGGCTTTGTCTCCACTGCTTGTGGCCGTGGAACCGTCAGGCCTGGTGAGTGGAGGGACGGCATGGGGTTGGTTAGCCCCCTGCCGCTCCTTAACGAGACTCCACCAGGTTTTGTTGCCAACTCCTGGGCCGCAAAGTTTCTGCTGCTGGTCCTCTCTCTGTCGCCTCTTCGCCCACGCGCAGGTAGCTGTCATCCGTTTGCAGGTCTCCCGGTGTTGGACCTTATTTTGGCGTGACGGATGACGCTTGTACCTCTCCCAGGCGGCATGCTTGGCCTCGGCAGCAACCCGGCATCGGAAACCGAACCAAGCGGGGTCACTAGGCCTGGCGAGGTACACCCTGCTGGGGACATATTATTGCTGGAGGGCAAGGAGCTTGATGGTGAGAGCCCGT
Organism: Eriocheir sinensis; assembly: GCF_024679095.1. NCBI lineage: Eukaryota > Metazoa > Arthropoda > Malacostraca > Decapoda > Varunidae > Eriocheir > Eriocheir sinensis. The sequence continues at coordinate 2,727,680 of NC_066557.1, forward strand.
GCCTTGGCCTCGGCGTCCCCAACCAACAGGGTCTCCCAGTCCGTTCCCTCCACGGCGTGTCTCATTGACGGCCAGTCGGCCCTCTCCCAAAGCCAGATGATGCGCGGGACTGCGTCTTCCCTCTCTGTGGTCAGCTCAACCCGAGCCAGTACGGCATAGTGGTCAGAGCAGCCCACTGGCCCCAGCTGCTGGCAGCGGAGGCTGGCCTCGGGGAGGTCCGATAGCACAGGGTCCAGTAGCCCTCCTCGCTCATGTGTGGGGAAAGTTACGTGGTTTACCAGACCCTGCACCATCAGTAAGTTATCGAAGGCTCCCTGCTCCAGGTGGAAGTTTAGATCTCCCACCACCATCACGTGGGAGCACTGGCTCCTCCGTCAGGCAATCCAGAGGAGCCCACCCTTGCCTCGGGGCGGTACATGACACAGAGGAGGAGACCACTGTTGTCCGTCAGTGCCACCCTGAAAAATAGAGCTTCCGTTTGGTGAGGCAGCGTCACTTCGAGCTTCTGTACATTTAGGCAGTCCTTAAAGCAGGCAGCCACGCCTCCGCCTGCTCTGTTCTCCCTGTCCTTCCTCACCCAGTGGGAATAACCCGGGATTTTGCCAAACGTTGGCTCCACCTCCTCAGTGAGCCACGTTTCCGTCACAGCAACAACGTCGGCTCGATGGCGCAGGACAAAATTGTGGGTGAGGTTGCCAACATTTGTGCGCATTCCCCTGACATTGGCCGACACGACGGTGAGATGCCGGGTGAGGCGCCCATGCCCTCGCCGCCTCGCGTTGGCTTGGCAGGGAGGTGGGGTGTTGAGGCGAGACGTCTCTCTCAGTGTCTGCCCTCTCTCGAGGGGCGGCCAGGTCTCTCTCTCTCTCTCTCAGGATCATTTCTACCATAAACATCGGACTCTGAAGGTTAAAAAAAACTGCAATCAAGACATGAATTCACAGGAGAGAAAACTCACGTGGAGGAGGAGGAGGGAGTCGAAATGATAATGATACTAGTGATGAGTGTAGTAGCAGTATTAGTAGTAGTAGCAGCAGTAGTAGTAGTAGTAGTAGTAGTAGTAGTAGTAGTAGTAATAGTAGTAGTAGTAGTAGAAATAATATTATTATTATTATTATTATTATTATTATTATTATTATTATTATTATTATTATTATTATTATTATTATTATTATTATTATTATTATTATTATTATTATTATTATTATTATTATTATTATTATTATTATTATTAGTGATAGAAATAGTAGTAATAGTAGTAGTAGTAGTAGTAGTTGTGTGAATTGGTAAGTAAAGAGGAAAATGAGGAGAAAGGAAGAATTGAGTGAAAAATGTTCAGTAAGGCAATATATATATATATATATATATATATATATATATATATATATATATATATATATATATATATATATATATATATATATATATGGATTAATATGATGATTTCCGAAAACAGGACAAATTTAAATAAAAACAAAACAAAAAAAGGAAAATAAAAAATAGCTAATTTAAATTTAAGAAATGAAAAGAAATGGAAAATAGTATATATAAAAAATGGAGAATGGCAAAAAATTGATAATGAGAAAAGGAAAATACAAAAAGACGAATTACAAAGTAAAAATAAAAGGAAGGGAAGGAAGAGAGAGAGAGAGAGAGAGAGAGAGAGAGAGAGAGAGAGAGAGAGAGAGAGAGAGAGAGAGAGAGAGAGAGAGAGAGAGAGAGGAAAAAAGGTTTCGCAGCCTTTCTCTCTCTGTCTCTTTCTCTCTCATTAGGTGGGCTGAAGAGGAAGAGAACTTGAAAGAAAAAAAGATTGGACAATTATCTCTATTAGAAGACAGATTCTCAAGAAAAAGGAGAAAAGTAAAGAAGGAAAGGGAATTATGAGAAAAATGTGAATGATAAATGAAGGGAATGAATGGAGGAAGAAAAGAGTATGAAAAGAAAAAGATTAGAAATTGAGAAAAATTTGGAAGTTACTGGAGAAGAGATAGATAGATAGAGAGATAGAGAGAGAGAGAGAGAGAGAGAGAGAGAGAGAGAGAGAGAGAGAGAGAGAGAGAGATTGATTAGGAAAATTACATTTAAGTGTAATGTAACTGAATTATAATAACTTTGTAGAATATTTAAGATCACACACACACACACACACACACACACACACACACACACACACACACACACACACACACACACACACACACACACACACACACACACACACACACACACACACACACACACACACACACACACACACACACACACACACACACACACACACACACACACACACACACACACACACACACACATCACCCTTCCCCACTTCCCCCATTACTCACCACATGAAACTCATTGTATGGTATTTTGTGTATTTTCAGCCTTATGGCTGCCTACAAATGAATAAACCATTTATTATTATTATTACACACACACATACACACACACACACACACACACACACACACACACACACACACACACACACACACACACACACACACACACACACACACACACACACACACACACACACACACACACACACACACACACACACACACACATTTCCTCTTACGTTTATCCAATTTCCTTCCTTCCTTCCTTCCTCCTCCTCCTCCTCCTCCTCCTCCTCCTCCTCCTCCTCCTAATAGTTCTTCCGTTTGATGCTGTAACTTTATTTCCCACAACGTAATCAAAGCAACAACTTCCATTTATAAACAAAAGGCGATTAAAAGGCGAGGGAAATGGAGGGCCTGTTTGTGTGTTTTGTGTGTTTTGGTTGAGAATGGGCAGATAAGGTTGTGGTTGTTGTGTCTCTTTATGTTTGTTCGTTTTTTTATGTGTAAATGGTTTGTATTGGGTTGAGTGGTAATCCTTGGCTTTTTTATTGTTTTCCTTATTTCTGCATTTTTTTTATTTCTATAAATTATATATCTTGGTTTTATCTGCCTTTCTTTCTCTTTTATTTTTATACTTGAATTTCTCTCAACTTTTTTTCAACATTTTTTTATCCTTTATATATATATATATATATATATATATATATATATATATATATATATATATATATATATATATATATATATATATATATATATATATATATATATATATATATATATATATATATATATATATATATATATATATATATATATATATATATATATATATATATATATATATATATATATATATATATATATATATATATATATATATATATATATATATATATATTCTCTCTCTTCATTTCTCCATACCAAACTTTACTTAATTTCCTCCTGTTGTTTATGGCTGTATTGGTCCTCCCGTTTTCAGTTTCATCGGAAAACTCGCTCATTCTTGCGCGTCGTAAATCGTCAAGATATTGAATTGTCTTTTTCTTAGGTGCTGCCTATGGCGCCGGTAGGCTTTCTTGAGGGACTCTTGGACGACCCCAGCCCGTTAGTGGCCCAGGTGAATTTTATTTATAGTGGCTGCCTTGATGTACAACTCTTGCTTGCTATTCCCCGTAGCTCATCTTGAACGAAGTCGCTGAAATTAGGTTTGATTGAAGTCTGGGCAGCATGTGGGCATCTTCCGCCGCTTGGCGATGGTTGGAAAAATCAGCGTGTTTCGGTGAGACTCGATCCAAGGTTCACGGGCTCACCACACTCGCACGCTGATCACTCGGCCACCGCCTCATTTCATCACATCCATTTAGTTTTCTTATTGTCTTCGATTTCTTTTTTTATTTGTATTTTGTCTTTTCTTTACCATTTACGTTCACTCAATCTTTTTTATTTTGGTTTTATTGCCTTTGATTCCTGAAATCCCGGCTTTCTTGTTGTCTTCATTCTTTCCGTCTAGTTTCCTCAAAAGCTAATGCTATGGAGATATGCACCGAGGCCATGCGCAGCTATAGCCTATACTTCCAACATTACTTACTTTATTTTTTTGGACTCTGGTATCTGGTAAGGGAATAATCGTCTCCGTTTCAATATTTCCCTTTGCCGCAAGTGTTCTATTGCTATACTAAGGCAGATGACACGTCGTTTCTGATTGGCTGGCTGATCCCGTTAGGCTTGTTACGGGGGAGCTGATTGGTGGAAATCCGTAGGAGCTGCATTCCGCGGCGATCATTGGCCGGCCTTGTTAGCTCGCGTGTGATTGGCCCAGGAGCCTAGTTAGGTCTGTTAGAAGGCTTGTGATTGGCTGAGAATACCCCGTAAGTGTATTAGGCAGCAGCTGATTGGCTCATGGGCTTAGGGTCGAACAGGGAAGAGAAGGAGGAGAAGGAGGAGGAGAAGGAGGAGGAGGACGAGATGGAGGAGGACGAGGAGGATGAGGTTGGAGGAGGAGAACGAGCAGTGGGAGAAGAAGGAGGAGCTGTAGAAAGAGGAGGAAGAGAAGGAGGAGGAGGAGGAGGAGAAGGAGGAGGAGGAGGAGGAGAAGGAGGAGGAGGAGGAGGAGGAGGAAAAGAAGGAAAAGGAGGAGGAGGTGGAGGAGGAGGAGAGGAGGTGGAGGAGAAGGAGGAGCAGGAGGAAGAAGAGAAAGAGGAGCAGTTGAAGAAAGAGGTGGAGGAGGAGGAAGAAGAGAAAGAGGAGGAGAAGGATTTGGAAAGGGAGGAAGAGAGCCATAGAAGAAATAGTGGTACAGTCTATTCAAACGAAGTGTTCCTCTGTCGTGTTAGCGGTGTTAGTAAGGCCTCTTTTCATTGGCTGGGTTACCCTCTGATTCTCACGAAGGTTGTCCGTCATTCCCACATTCACTCTGCTCTCTCATTCTTCGTTCCTCATATGATCTCTTTAATTTATGTTCTTTCTGCTACTAATCAAGAACTAACGCAAATCATGGGATAAAGGCAAAGTCAGATGTATAGCAGGGGAGCGGGAAGGAATGAGTAACTGCGAGGGAAAAGAGAAAGAGCTCATTATGATGGGAAGAATGATTAGCGTGCTCATTACTCGTCCCGCTAACATATGACTGCTGTAGTGATGTGGAATAAATCTGTTCTGGGGGAATAAATCCAGGGTCTCCGCGTTGTCCATCACGGGAGCCGCGGAGTAATGTAAACATGGCGGGCGGTGACCGTAGACTTTTACGTGTTACTGCCTTGGTCACGCTCGGCTCGTAACACACAGTTTGTGTTGTACGCATTAAAAAAACGGTTTCAATCTGGTGGAAATTTTGCTGAAGTATTTTTTCCTGGTCAATCTTTTGATTATAAATATGGCAGAATACTGCCCGAGATTGTGTTGTTGAAGTGTATGTAAACTTTTTGTGTATAACAGAAATTGTTGCGTAGACAGCAGAAGGTTATATATAAACCTCGATCAAGGAAGTAGTAGTAGTAGTAGTAGTAGTAGTAGTAGTAATAGTAGTAGTAGTTGTAGTTGTAGAATTAGTAGTCGTAGTAGTAGTAATGATAATATATATGTATATATTATTATTATTATTATTATTATTATTATTATTATTATTATTATTATTATTATTATTATTATTATTATTATTATTATTATTATTATTATTATTATTATTATTATTATTATTATTATTATTATTATTATTATTATTATTATTATTATTATTATTGTGTGTGTGTGTGTGTGTGTGTGTGTGAGAGAGAGAGAGAGAGAGAGAGAGTTTGCAAATAGAGAGAGAGAATCTCTCTCTCTCTCTCTCAAGTGAGTTCCGGAAAATATTGAGTTTTTCACTTGGGTTCAGACACCAAATTGAGTCCACGATTAAAATTGAGAAAAAGTTAGAATTTTTTATACATTTTGATATCTTTTAATACATTTGAGATCTTTTTTTCTTCTCGAGCCTCAAGGACCATCTTCCCTATGTGGACGAAGGGGATTCTCGACCCAATTCACTCGACCTCTTAGCACCTCCAGCCTTAGGGTCCATTTGGATGTGCATGTGAATAAGGTTTTCGGCTGTGTGTTCTTTGTCTTTTGAGCTGCGTTTTTTTGCTCCATTATTTTTTTTTATAGAAGAAGATGGTTTTCTTTCAATATCGCAGAAAAGACGGTCAATTTTTTTTCGTTTTATTTCTGGAGTTTAAAATCGTAAAATGTAGTGAATTTTTAAAGAAATGGTATGAGGTCATGTGTGTTTTTGTAATAGTAGTAGTAGCAGTAGTAGTAGTAGTAGTAGTAGTAGTAGTAGTAGTAGTAGTAGTAGTAGTAATAGCAGTAGTAGTAATAGCAGTAGTAGCAGTAGTAGCAGTAGTAAAAGCAGTAGTAGTAGTAGTAGTAGTAGTAGTAGTAGTAGTAGTAGTAGTAGTACCAAAAAAGTAGTAGTTTAGTTATCTAGATTTGTTTTTCTTTGCTTTTCTATTTACTATATAACTATTTTCGTGGGTGGGTGGGTGGGTGGGTGGGTTTGGGTGTGCGCGTGTGTGTGTGTGTGTGTGTGTGTGTGTGTGTGTGTGTGCGCGTTTGCTTGCGTGCGTGTATAGGTGTGGGTGGGTGTCCGCCATTATGTGTATGCTTGTCTGTGTGTATACCTACCCCTCCCTCCCCTCCCCCTTCCCTCACCTTCTCCTCTCCTTCCTCTCCCTTCCCCTTCCCTTTCCTCCCCTTCCCTTCTTCCCCTCACCCCATTTCGAGGGATAATTACTGAAGCTTGATAATTAAACTTCTGATTGACACTAATGACCTGTGAAGGATAATGAGATTAGCATTATGTTGGGCCATCCATGGGGGGAGGGGGAGAGAGGGAGGAAGGGGAGGGGTGGGGAGGATGGGGAAGATGGGGAAGGGCGTGGGATTGAGTACTAAGGGGAATCGATGGTAGGTGGACAGGTGCATATGAGGGGAGGGGAAGGGAAGGAGAAGGGAAGGGGAGAGAGAGGAGGTAGGGTAGAGGGAAGTCGAGGGGAAGGAAGGAAAGGGAGGGGAAGGAAAGGGGAGAATGGGTGCGGTATGGAAAACGATGGGTAACAATAGCCATGAAAGTGGGAAAAAAAGTGGAAGGGGAATGGGAGGGGAAATGGGAAGAGGAGGTAGGGTAAAAGGAAGTGGAGGGGAAGGAAGGGGAAGGGAAGGAAGGGGAGGGGAAGGGAGGAAGGGGAGGGGAAGAAAAGGTGAGAGAAGGTAAGATATTGAAGGAAGGATGGGGGTGAGGAGGGATGGGGGAAGGAGGAAGGGAGAAAGGGGAAAGGGAAAGGGAAGGGAGAGAGAGAAAGAGGAAGGGATGGAGAGAAAGAGAGAGATGAGAGAGAGAGAGAGAGAGAGAGAGAAAGAGAGAGAGAGAGAGAGAGAGAGAGAGAGAGAGAGAGAGAGAGAGAGAGAGAGAGAGAGAGAGAGAGAGAGAGAAGGGGAAAAAGGGAATTTAGGTGAGGAAAGGTACAGATTATTCAACTCAGGTGTGTAGGTTTGACAGGTAAGCAGGTAGAGTGTTAGGTAAGAAGGGAGGGAGGGAGAGAGGAGGGAAGGTAGGTAGGGAGGGGAGGAAGAAGAGTGTGGGAAAAATAGGAGAGGAAGGGAGGAAAAGAGTCAGGTAGGGAGGCAAAAAAAGATGTTCTGGAAATACCTTAATTTGAGGCAGGTAAGAAAGGTGAGGGGAAGGTAGATAGTCAGATAGATAAAGATGGAAAGATAGTAAAAGAAAAGAGAAGTAGAGAGATAAGGAAAGTTTTATCTATTTATTTATTTATTTATTTATCTTTTACGTCGCGGTCTATTGCGCCGGTAGACTTGTTCCCGGTGGGGCCTGATGGTTTGCCCAGCCCGTTCTGGCGCTGGCGAGTGTTTATAGTGGTGCCATCTTGAAAGAATAAAAGAATGAATGGAAAAAAAAGGAGAGAGAATAGTGTGAAAAGATGAATAAGAACAAAAAGAACGTAAAAAGAAAAAAAAGAAAGAATAAAAATAAAGAGACTGACAGAATGAAGAATAAAAAGATAAAAAAAGAGAAAGAATAAAATATGAAATGAAAAAGAATGAGAAAATAAAATATAAAAGAGAAAGAATGGAAAGAAAAAAATGTGAGAGAATAAGGAAGAAAAAGAGAGAAAATATGACAAAAAATGAAAATAGAAAGAATGAGAGAAAATGAAAAAGAAAACTTTGAATAAAGATGACAAAATTAAATAAAAAAAAAACCTTCACAAAAATACACTAACGAGAAGAGAAAGCAGAGGCAAGTAATAGAGATCAAGATAACGTGGACGAGAGCACAGGTAGCGCGCTGGGCAATTAGTGAGGTAAAGTAATTAAGGCGCAGGTGGCTTAAAGACAGGTAAGATTGGATGGCAAGGTGAGGCAGATCGCGCGGTAATTAGTGTGATTTAACGATTAATTGTCAGGTGATCCGTACAGGTGACGCCGTTCGAGGTAGACAGGTAGAGAAGGAAGGGAAGGGGACTGAATAATGATCAATGAAAATAAAGATAAAGAAAGAAAGATAATTATAGACAACTGAAAAAACCGAAAGAATGGGAAGTAATAAGAGACTGGAAAGGGAAAGAACGAGAGAATGAAGAATGTGAACAAGGAAATGATAAAAATTGAAAAGAATACAAAAATGAACAGAGGAAGAATAAGAGAACAATGAAAATAAAGATAGGATAAGACAACTGAAAAAGCGAAAAAATGAGAAGGAATGAAAGGAAAGGGAACGAATGAGAGAATAAAGAAAGAAAAGAGAAAGAATGAGAGGATGAATAATGAAAATAAAAGGAATGAAAGATTAAAAGAATGACAAGAGGAAGAATG
>NC_066557.1:2741393-2746393 GCF_024679095.1 Eriocheir sinensis
GTCGAACCAGCGAATTATACAGTTTTAATATTACTTTTTCCGATTTATTATTAAAAACTCGTCCGATGAAGCCAACCAATTTGTTTGCGGTTTTAACTACCTCTGAACAATGCTGACCGTGCTTTAAATCGCTTGATATAGTGATTCCAAGATCCTTTTCTTTACTTACTGCAGAAAGTTGTTGGCCATTCATTACGTACTGAACGCGATTGTTATTGTTTCCGATGTGTAAAACTTTACATTTGTCAGCGTTAAATTTCATTTGCCATTGATTGGCCCAGCGTGCAAGTCGATCTAGATCTGATTGTAAAGCTTCTTCGTCGAGTGTCGCAGTTACTTTACTAGCAATTTTTGTGTCATCAGCAAATTTTGATACTATGCAAGTGAGCCCATCATCGTTAAGAAGAGTATGGGACCAATCACTGATCCCTGAGGTACGCCGCTTCTGACATCGAGGCAGTTAGATAAAACACCGTTTAGAACTACTCTCTGTTTCCGCTCAGAGAGCCAGTCCACAAGCCAATCGTGAACGTTGCCCGAGATACCGTGCGCCAATAGTTTACTTAGCAATCATTGGTGGGGGACCTTATCAAATGCCTTTTGAAAATCCAGATATATGATATCTACAGATCTGCTTTCATCGAACACCTCAAAGATATAATGAAAAAAATCAAGTAAGTTAATTAAACACAAACGTTTACTACGGAAGCCATGTTGCGAATTATTTATTATATTATTTTCTTCGAAGAACTTCACATTATTGTCACGAATGATAGTCTCCATAAACTTACAAACAATCGATGTCAGGCTAATTGGTCGATAGTTTCCTGGATGAGACTTGTCCCCTTTTTTTAAAATTAGTGTAACATTTGCTAGTTTCCAATCCAACGGAACTTTTCCAGCTGTTAAAGATTTATGAATATGATGGAGTGCGGTTTATAAATTTAATGTTTGATTTCTTTTAATATTCTAGGGGTAGTTTTGTCTGGATCAGGAGCTTTGCTTACTTTGATTTTTTCAATTGTGTGTAAAATGTCACTTTCTACGATGAGCACGCCACTTAACATCTTTTCGGTGTTTCTAACCTCCGGCGGTTGAGGTGATAAACAATCTTCGTCGGTAAATACGGATGCGAAAAAGTTATTTAGGATTGTAGCCATTTCATTTTCATCGTTCGTGTGGTTACCATTATCATTATCAAGCGGTCCGATACTACAAGTGAGTGACTTTTTATTACTTACATAGCTAAAAAAAATTCTTTAGGATTAGACTTACTTGTTTCCGCTATATATTTTTCAATATTTTTCTTGCTTCGTTTTATTAATTTCTTGAATTTGCGGCTAATTCTGTCCAACTCTAGTTTGTCAGCCTCAATCTGGGTTGACATATATCTAAAGGCTATTTTTTAATTTCGTTATTCCACCATTTGGGTTTCTTCTTAAAAGTTGAACGTCTGTTACGATAGGGTACGCATATGCTTATGGCATTGTTCAATATTGTGGTGAAGGCCTCCCACGATTTATCAATATCTGTTTCCATAGAAATTACAGTCCAGTCAGAATTATTTAAAATTGATCGGAGTCTTACGAAATTCGCTCTCTGATAATCTGGCACCTTTTCTTTACTAGGAGTTACTTTACTTTCTTTCATGTTGATGCTGAATGTGATTATTCGGTGATCGCTAGAACAAAAAATTGGACCAACATTTACTTCGTCAACTAGATCAGCTGTCGTTGAAAAGATAAGGTCAAGTTATTTTCCCGAGTCGGTTCTTGAATGTGTTGATGTAAATCACTTTCTAATAAATTTGTGTACAGATCGAGCCCTATATGAGAGTTCAACGGTTCCCCCCATCTTTTCACTTGCAAGTTAAAGTCCCCAACAATTACTGCCTCGTAACTGCTACTTGTTTCTAATAATAATTCACTTAACGTGTGGTCGATATCAAGAGTCTACCCTGGCGGTCTACAGATTAGTCCAACTACTATTTAAGAGATTTATTTTTAATTTCAATAAAGACCGTGGCCACATTGGTTATAATATTTCTTTTCACGGATACTGGATGGAGAGAGTTGTGGATATATAAGATAACGCCGCCACCCTGTCTGTTCTCTCTTTCATGACTAAAACTCGTATAACCCGGTAATCTATATTCCGCAATGAAATCTCTATTTGAAGTGTCTATCCAAGATTCTGTGACTTCGATGATGTGTTAAAGGTTTGTAGCTGTGAGTGCTTCTAAGTCTTCAAATTTGTTACGCAGGCTACGAGTGTTTATGTAGCAATCATTAATGTGATTCGAGTTGGGGGTTTCGCGGGTTGAGTGCTCCCTTACGGTGGAGCTGCTGATGTACTCGCCTTCGCGTTTTATTTCTTTCGAAGAGCCACTTGGTCACAGAGCAGCCTCCCGAAATGGGCTGCTCCAACAGGGTTTAAGTGAATGCCATCAGGAAGGAACAAGTCTGAATCGTAGTAAAAACTGTTCCACAAGTTAGCGAACTGGACGTTTTCTTGTGAGCAAAGGGATTGAAGTCTGTTGTTTGTGCTGAAGGCCTTACTGTAAAAGTTAGATTCGGCACCGACCCTCGGGAGGATTCCTGAGATTATGATGTTACTGGCATCCGTTTTTCGTTTATACTGCTTGATCATGCGGCGGTATTTCTCAAGCAGTTCCTCAGAAAGGGTTGTCTTTACGTCATTTGTCCCCGCGTGAATGACAAAGAGGGTGTTTCGGTCGGCATTTCTCGTGACATCATCGCACGCTGCGGTGATGTCGTCCAGTCTGGCACCTGGATAACAGTAGCGTTTTCTGCGGCCGTTTGATGAACGACCACAGAACTCAACCAGCTGGCCACGCACCATGGAGTCCCCAACTAGGCGAGTCTCAAACTCATCCTCCATGGTGTCTGTCAGCACCTGGAACCTACTGAAGGTAGTGGGGGTCAGTAAATATTTCGTTGCCTGCATCGGTTTGGCTCCATTCCTTACAGGTTGGAACCCGACATCCTGTGATGCAGGAAGAGAAGCGTTATGTAGGGCAGGGTGGGGGCTAGCCTGTGAGGCAGGCTGGGGGTTAGCCTGTGAGGCAGGCTGGGGGTTAGCCTGTGAGGCAGGCTGGGAGTTAAACTGTGAGGCAGGTAACACGTCCTCCCGTGAAGCAGGAGGGTCGTCTGGAGAGGGCACAGTCTCGGTGGAGGGCCTCTCCACCATCCATGGTGGAGTCACTGCAACATTGTTTGCAACAAATTCCTGAAGGGCTTCAAACATCTTTTCAAGATCATGATGTTTGTTTCTCCATTCAGTCACAGCCTTCTTAAGTTGTAATCTTTGAACACAGAGGCGACAAGCTCTACTCAGCTGGAAGTACTGAGCCGCAAATCGTCCGGAACAGACGTCACACTTACTGAGTCTCGAAGGCGTTGTTAGAAATTTAAGCAGGTTCACAATTTGAGCAAATATCAAAAAGCGCTCTCGAAATAACTTAAAGTGTGACCATATATTGAATTGGATAAAGAATGTGCATGGAAATTAGATACTGCTGTGTTAGATGCCTCCAACACCGGGAGTTCGCTCCCACAGGGTCTTGAAGCGCCTCAAAGACCAATCGCTTGTCCTGAGCCTCGGTCACGAGAGAGACTTTCACAACCCGGCGCTTTTCAGCTATTGTCCTCGTAGTTTTGTCCCATAGAACGGGGCCGGCGTAGTCACCCAGAGCAAAGCTGGCAAGGGAGGAGAGGAACCAGCAATTCGTTCCCACTTTCCGAATCGTCTAATACAACTTCGCGACCCTTGCGAAGCCTGGCCAGTGGCACCTGTCACCAGGTGTTTTCCGCCAACTCTAGAGAGTATCAGACGCCCTTCCTGAGAGACCAAAAAGCTGAAATATTCCTTGGGTATAAGAAAAACCCTCAGAAACTCCACCTAGAAACCAGGAGATACACCCTCAAAAGGCCCACGGAAGTCATCTTTTTCAGGAAAAAACAAGAAGCAGCTGTTATGCAGAATAGGGATGGGAGTACTGTCGATAGAGGGGAGGGACGGGGAGCTCACACCGACAACTGGTTCCCAGGGAGGCTTTTTAGTGTAGAGGTCGCCACACTCCTCTACACCGCAGGCTTAAATAATTAGGCACGGTCCAGCTGATTAGGACCCTGGAACTCCAGCCATTGTCTCATAAAGAGATCCTTTGCCTGCAGTCCAATCCACCACAGCTGCTGCCCAGAGGCTTCACCGTGACCCTGGCACGAGAGACAGATCAGGTATTGCACCTTGTTCAAGGGTGACCTGAGACAATGCAAGGCAGGGGCGTCTAGTTCCCTGAGGTGAAAACATTTCACCCGCATACCGAGGAGGAGGAGGAGGAGGAGGATATAAGAAGACCACAAGACGGCCTACATATAGCAGCTCCTGAGAATGTGTTATTCACCGACTTCCCTTCCCATCCGTAGATATATCTAACCTCCATTTATACATTCCATATGTGTTTGCCTCGACTGCACACCTTCTGAGTCTGCTCCACTCAACCACCAGCTCTTTTTTTCATTTTTATTTCACTTTCCTCCTATTATTTTCAGTCGTTCCCTGTCTTTTCGTTTCGTCCTTTTCGCCCTCCCTCCCTGCCTTCTCTTGCACCTCCTCAGCCTTAACCTTATTCATATTATACCCATTGCTCTGTAGTCGAATATTAGTTTTTATTATAAGTGCTTCACCTAAATTGCCCATGTTATTCTACTAGCCTATTTGTAAACTCCAGTTAGATCATCTCCCAGTCTGTATTTCTAGATAACGTAATTTATGTTTTTTTTAGTCTTGAGAGAGAGAGAGAGAGAGAGAGAAAAGCGGTTATCGTACATGAGTGACCATATTATCGAACCTGCCAGACGTATGACGCCATTACCAGCAAGAAAAGGAGGAGAGGAGAAGGAATAGGAGGAATAGGAGGAGGAGGAGGAGGAGGAGGAGGAGGAGGAGGCGTTATCGTACAAGGATGAAGAAGGAGG
>NC_066557.1:2753893-2783893 GCF_024679095.1 Eriocheir sinensis
CCCCGGGCGGCGTTTAGTAAGAACATAAGAACGGAAGGGGTTTGCAAAAAGCCCACTGGCCTATACTCGACAGCCCCTGTCTACCTACCGCGAGTGGCAGTGAGGCACCTGTCAGTAACAGTAATAGATGGGCCACTAACACACCCACCCACACAGTAATAGATGGGCCACTAACACCCACACCCACACAGTAATAGATGGGACACTAACACCCACACCCACACAGTAATAGATGGGTCACTAACACCCACACCCACACAGTAATAGATGGGTCACTAACACACACACCCACACAATAATAGATGGGTCACTAACACCCACACCCACACAGTAATAGATGGGTCACTGATACCCACACCCACACAATAATAGATGGGTCACTAACACACCCACCCACACAGTAATAGATGGGTCACTAACACCCACCCACACGGTAATAGACGGGGCACTAACACCCACACCCACACAGTAATAGATGGGCCACTAACACACACTACCACACAGTAATAGATACACTAACACCCACACCCACACAGTAATAGATACACTAACACACCCTCCCACACAGTAATAGATACACTAACACCCACACCCACACAGTAATAGATACACTAACACACCCACCCACACAGTAATAGATACACTAACACACCCACCCACACAGTAATAGATACACTAACACCCACACCCACACAGTAATAGATGGGCCACTAACACCCACACACACACAGTAACAGATGGACACTAACACACACACCCACACAGTAGATGGGACACTAACAACCACACCCAAACAGTATTAGATGGGCCAATAACACACCAACACACACAGTAATAGATGGGCCACTATTACCCACACCAACAAAGTAACAGATGGACACTAACACACCCACACTGTAATAGATGGGCCACTAACACCCACACCCACACAGTAATAGATGGGCCACTAACACACACACCCACACAGTAATAGATGGGCCACTAACACCCACACCCACACAGTAATAGATGGGCCACTAACACCCACACCCACACAGTAATAGATGGGCCACTAACACACACACCCACACAGTAATAGATGGGCCACTAACACACACACCCACACAGTAATAGATGGGCCACTAACACACACACCCACACAGTAATAGATGGGCCACTAACACCCACACCCACACAGTAATAGATGGACACTAACACACACACCCACACAGTAATAGATGGGCCACTAACACACACACCCACACAGTAATAGATGGGCCACTAACACCCACACCCACACAGTAATAGATGGGACACTAACACCCACACCCACACAGTAATAGATGGGACACTAACACCCACACCCACACAGTAATAGATGGGACACTAACACCCACACCCACACAGTAATAGATGGGACACTAACACCCACCAACACAGTAATAGATGGGCCACTAACACACAAACCCACACAGTAATAGATGGGCCACTAACACACACACCCACACAGTAATAGATGGGCCACTAACACACACACCCACACAGTAATAGATGGGACACTAACACACAAACCAACACAGTTATAGGTTGGCTGGAAACCCATAAAACGACACACTGCTCTTCCCTCCCCTGTTAGTGCAACCAACTGCACAACAACTGAACCATTTTCAAGATTGAGGCGGGAAAAAGCTGAGGAGCTCTCTTGCTGTAAATATGTGCCTCCCAAAATGGCGGGTCTTTGCGGGGCAACTGACAGTGATCAGCTGATCGCTGCTGATGACGTCACGTGTAACCCCTCTATGGGAAACCTGTAACCGGGGCGACGGTAGCGCCCGAAGCGGCGCGCGCGTACCCTGTGATGGCAGCTGCCTGTGTTGGCACACAACACACCAATGTTTGGGCGAATGTGAGCACTTGTGTGGTTTGTTACAATGTGTACTGCTTCTTTACTGTTATTCATATAACGATGCACTGGTTTGCAGAGCTTAATAATATTCTAAAGGAAATATATGATTCGATAATACACACGAGTGTCATTCGTTATCGGCAGCCGGAGATTTGTGTTGCTGGTCACTGACAGCCCATACCTTATACCTATACACTTGACACATGGCCTGTGACTGTGGTTTTGATATTTATCTAGAACTACTAGCACCACAAGTTCGTTTTGTAACCACTTGTAGGCTGTGGCACAAGTGCTGCCTCTTATAGCATATATGAGAGGCTCCAACTGTGTACGTAGCCAAGAAATGTTACTAGTTTTTTTTTTATATAAAGCGGAATGAAGAGAGATTATGTTATTTTATAAGCACTTGTAACCTGTAACACTAGTATAGCCAATTACGGCAAGTCGGAGATCGAGGTTGTACTTGTGTAGATAGCCTAACATGTGTTATTATATTTTAAACAACACAGTACGAAGAGATAATATTCTTAATAAGTTTATATAACCACTTGTAGGGCCAGGTGACTGACTGATGGTGGTGGTGGTGTGTTAGGCTGACTGGCGGTGGTGGTGGTGTGGCTGGTGGTGGTGGTGGTGTGGCTGGTGGTGGTGGTGTGGGTGGTGGTGGTGTGGTTGGCTCACTGACTGAGGTGTCCTACAAATGTGAACTCAATAATCTCAATAAAATGTGATTGAAATACATAACTTACATCTCACTCTTCTTTATGAATCGAATAAATGAGAGCTTAGGCATATTCTTGTGAGAATTAATGACATTTATAACAACAAGTCTCTGAGTGCTCCTCTTGTTACTGTCCTCCCGCCAAATAATGTTACGCCCGGTTACAAAGGATTGGCGCGAATGTTCCCTGTGTACTATCTGCACTCTTTGGTGGCGGTAGTAGTAGTAGTAGTAGTAGTAGTAGTAGTAACAACAACCAGTCATTTAATTTCCCAACCATTGCATTCTCTCTCTCTCTCTCTCTCTCTCTCTCTCTCTCTCTCTCTCTCTCTCTCTCTCTCTCTCTCTCTCTCTCTCTCTCTCTCTCTCTCTCTCTCTCTCTCTCTCTCTCTCACACACACACACACACACACACACACACACACACACACACCATCATTCGTCTCAGCCAATCACGTGCTTTTCTCAATTTCCTCTGTGTGACGCAACCAATCAGACGCCCCCCCCCCCCCCCTCTCTCTCTCTCTCTCTCTCTCTATCTCTCTCTCTCTCTCTCTCTCTCTCTCTCTCTCTCTCTCTCTCTCTTTCAATTTCATTATATCCAATACTATTCTTTTTTCCGTTTCTCTTCCTCTTCCCAGCCATTATCCTCTCTCCCTATTTTCTCCCTCCCTCCTTCCCTCTATCCATGCCTCCCTCTTTTTCTCTCTCCTCTTCTTCCCTCCCTCCTTTACTCCTTTCTTAAGCCCTTCAGGAACTCTAAATTTAAATCCCTATATTGAATGATTTATAATATAAGTCATGTTTGGTATTTTTTTTAATCATATTCTTTTATTTAGCAGTTTTTTTTCTCAGCCTTAAACTTCCTATCTTGCTTTACACTTAATTATTTACGAAGATATATTAATAGTAGTACATAATACGGTCATTGGTTTGAATTATTAATAACTCGTTTAATGATATTGGTTGATTTAATACTTGGCTCTTTTCACGCGCACAGTTTCCTCTAATCATCCTCTGTACAAGTAATTTACAGGTGAACTTCGCGGTAATTAAAGGTGTACAAATAACATTGATTTTGCACAACAGAGTTCATTAGCGTGCCATTAATATTTTCCCTCATTAATTGCTTTCCTCTACACTCACACGTCCATTTAATGACTCCCCGTACGGCTAATTTACCCGGTGGAATTCCCGGTAATTGAATATATGTACTAATAATACCAATTTTGCATAATCCAGTTAATTCGGATTTCATTAATATTTTCACTAACTAATTACTCCGCTCTATAATGTATGCAGACACGATTCCCTGTCATTAAACGCACGTACAAATAACACTAATTTTGCACAACAGTTGATTAGCGTTTCATTAATGATTTGCACTAATTCACAACTATTACTTTTTTTTTTTTACGGGCACGAGTCACTCACTATAATCGCTCCATATATAATTAATTTACAGGTGAAAGTCCCGGTAATATCCCAGTACAATTAATTAATATATCTTTCACAGGTACACACGCACACGCACACACACACACACACACACACACACACACACTAGCGCTACCCCAACACAATTAATGCCGTGAAAATGAATTAAATATTGAAACAACTTTTTATCTCTACAATTAGGTAATGCAATTAATCCCTTTTTGCAGGTGGCCATTTGCCTCACACCTGTCAATCAAGGTGAGTCTTACCTGGCTGGCCTTAATTAATGAGGGGATCACCTGTCCGTAATGGCCCACTGATTACTTCCCCCCACCTGTGTCAGCTCCCCCTTCCTTTCCCTCCCCTTCCTTTCCCTCCCCTTCCCCTTCCCTTCCTCCCCTCATTCCCCTTCTCTCCCATTAGATGTAAGGTAAAAGGGAGGAAAAGGGGGAATTAAAGGGAGGGAAAGCAAGGGTATAAGGAAGGAAAGGGAGCAAAAGTGGAAATTAAGATAACGAAAGGGAGGAAAAAAGGGGATTAAGAGAGAGAGAGAGAGAGAGAGAGAGAGAGAGAGAGAGAGAGAGAGAGAGAGAGAGAGAGAGAGAGGAAAAATGGGTAATTAAAGAAAGGGGAAGCAAATGAATAGGCAGCAAAAGGGAGTAAAAAATGGGATTAAGGTAGAGATTAAGAGAGAGGAAAGGGAGGAAAATGTGTTAATTAAAGGAAGGGGAACCAAGAGATATAGGGAGAAAGGAAAAGGAAAAAGGGAGGAAAGAGGAGGAAAGGGATAATTAAGGGAGAGAAAGGGAGGAGGAAATTAAGAGAGAGGAAAATAGGATAATTAAAGGAAAGGGAAGGAAGGGATATATAGAAGGGAAGGGAAGAAAAAGGAAAGGGAAGAGAAAGGGGGAAGAAAAAGGGATAATTTAATGGAGAGAAAGCAAGGGATATAGGGAGAGAAAGAGAGGAAAAAAAAGAATTAAGGGAGGAAATAAAGAAGGAAGGAAGAAAAAGGGATAATTTAATGGAGAGGAAGCAAGGGATATAGGGAGTGAAAGAGAGGAAAAAAAATAATTAAGGGAGGAAATAAGGGTGATTAAGAAAGGGAAGCAAGGGATATATAGAATTAAAGGGAAGAAAAAGAAAAGGGGAGAGAAAGGGGAGGAAATGGGATAATTTAATGGAGAGGAAGCAAGGGATTTAGAGAGAGAAAGAGAAGAAAATAAGGAGGAATTAAGGGAGGAAATAAGGGTGATTAAAGAGAAGGGAGGGAAGGGACACAGACACAGAAAGGAGGAAATAGCGGGGATTGAAGGGAGGGAAAGGAAAGAAAATGGGAACTAAAGGGAAAGGGATAAAGTGATATAGGGAAGGAAATGTAGGATAAAGGCGGAATTAAAAAGGGGTGAAGGAAGGGATAGAGAGAGGGAAAGGGAGGAAATAGGGAAGGAATGGAGTAGTATAGGAGAGGAAAGGGAAGTTGGAGAGAGGAAAATAGAGAGAGGAAAAAGGGAAAGGGGAGAGAAAAATGGTAGAGGTGGATGTATATTAATTGAAAGGGAAATTAAGGGAAAGAATAAAAGATAAAGGAAGGCGAGGGGAGCGGAAAAGAAGGGAGGAGTAGGGAGTAGGGAAAGGGACGATAGAAGAGGGGAAAATGGAGGGATGGAAATGGAGAAAAGAGGGAAGCAGAAGGGGAGAGAAGGAGAAAAGAGAAAGATAGAGAAGAGAAAGTAAGGGAAAAAATGGGAAGAGAGGGGAGTAGATGGGAAGAGAGGGGAGGGGAAAACGGAAAAGAGGGGAGTAGATGGGAAAAGAGGGGAGTGGAAAAGGGAAAAGAGGGGAGTAGATGGGAAGAGAGGGCAGGGGAAAAGGGAAAAGAGGGGAGTAGATGGGAAGAGAGGGGAGGGGAAAACGGAAAAGAGGGGAGTAGATGGGAAGAGAGGGCAGGGGAAAAGGGAAAAGAGGGGAGTAGATGGGAAGAGAGGGGAGGGGAAAAGGGGTAAGCTGGGAAGGGGAGGAGAAGGGGAGGGGGTAGCAGGGGGGAAGGGGGAGATAGGGGACAGGGAGGAGGGGGAAGGGAGGGGGAGGGGTTCAGGTGGGCCAATCAGGTGTGACTATTTCCGGTTAATTGTTGGCCTGGCGTAGAGGAATTTGCTCTAATTAAAGTGAGTGAGAGCCGCGTAAAGCTAGCTCACTTTATCACAAAATTCCCTTTCTCTTTCTCTCTCTTTCTTTCTTTGTTATTTTTCTTCTCTCTCTCTCTCTCTCTCTCTCTCTCTCTCTCTCTCTCTCTCTCTCTCTCTCTCTCTCTCTCTCTCTCTCTCTCTCTCTCTCTCTCTCTCTCTCTCTCTCTCTCTCTCTCTCTCTCTCTCTCTCAACGAATAGTACTGTTTGGGTTGCACTGTGTATGTTTGTTTGTTTACGTGTTGTTGTTGTTGTTGTTGTTGTTGTTGTTGTTGTTGTTGTTGTTGTTGTTGTTAAAGTGTGTGTGTGTGTGTGTGTGTGTGTTGCATGCCCAAGCAGTTGCATAAACACACACACACACACACACACACACACACACACACACACACGCACGCACGCACCCACACTCATTACCTGGATTTAAAAATGGCGGCCAGTATTCACCTTATTAACAGGACATTTTAATTAACTTAGATTACCTGTGTTTGCCGCTTAATATGACTTTGGAATGACACCTTTATATTCTCTCTCTCTCTCTCTCTCTCTCTCTCTCTCTCTCTCTCTCTCTCTCTCTCTCTCTCTCTCTCTCTCTCTCTCTCTCTGTTGATCTTTGCCTTTCTGCCTGTATAATACCTTCACACACACACACACACACACACACACACACACCGCTCCGGTAGTTCAATCGGTTAGAGCGCCGCACTGCAAGGGTTCACGGCCAAACAGGCGGCGGTTCGAGCCCCGCTCAGGCCGGATTCTTTCCGTTGACTAGGAGTGGTTACCGTCCCCCCCTTGAGCAAGAGGGATGGGGTGTGAGGTCCTGGCAGTACCCAGAGATTGACAATAATGAGCATTTGCTGACGTCGGGAGGGTACCTGCTGGCGAAAGCGAGTCTAATTCGTGATCAGGCCGTGGTGAATTACACACACACACACACACACACACACACACACACACGTACGTTGGCGTTGCTGTGTTTACAAAAGCATTCAAGAGGATAACACCGTGTGTGTGTGTGTGTGTGTGTGTGTGTGTGTGTGTGTGTGTGTGTGTGAAGGTATTGTTTCATTCGCGTTTATGAAGCTGTTCTCTCTCTCTCTCTCTCTCTCTCTCTCTCTCTCTCTCTCTCTCTCTCTCTCTCTCTCTCTCTCTCTCTCTTTCGCTTCGCCTCATCATACCTCTTCATCTTTTCTCTTTCCTTCGTTCATCCATTTTTCTTCCTTTCTCTTTCTCTTCCTTTCCTCCTCTTTCTTCTCGTCTCACTTCCCACCAAGCCCGATCATTAGTCTTCCTCCTCCTCCTCCTCCTCCTCCTCCTCCTCCTCCTCCTTTGCCTTCTCTCCTCATCACTTTTCTCCTTTTCTCTCCTTTCTCATCGTGTCGATCACCCCTCCTCCTCCTCCTCCTCCTCCTCCTCCTCCTCCTCCTCCTCCTCACTTTGTACTCTGACTTTCTGACCATCCATCTATCCTTCCCTCCCTTCCTCTTCCTCTCCCTTCCCCTCCTATCCCATCCCTTCCCCTCTCTCTCTCTCCCCACCACCCTCATTCCCTCCCTCCATCACTATCTGCTGCCAAATTGGACCAGGTTACCTCCCTGTCTTTCCTCCTTTCCTCCCTTTCCTCCCTTCCTCCCTTCCCTTCACCTCCCTTCCTCTGATTAACAAGACTTCTCAGTAGAAGGGGAAGGAACAGAACAGGAGAAAAGGGAGGGGAGGGAGGGAAAGGAAGGGGTAGGAAAGGGAATGGAAATTAAGGAAGAGGAGTAAAGAAAGAACAGGAAAGGAAGGGAAAAGGGGATAACTAAAGGAACGATGATGGCAGGAGGAATTTGTTGGGGAAAAAATATGAAGAAAAGGGGAAATGAGTGAAAAATAGGAAGGAAGGGGAAGCAGAGATAAAAAGGAGTTTAAACAGAAAAAAAATGAAATGTATTATTATGATTAGTAAGTTCTCTCAGTTTCTTAATTCGTTTTCGTTTCACAGTTTTATTCTTTATTTTATTTGTTTTGTTTCAATATTAGTACGTTTTATGAATTCCGATTTTCATAATTTTGTTTCATTTCACTTTCTCTGCGTTTCACAATTCCCATGTTTCATAATTCCAACTTTTTAACAACAACATTTCACAGCTATTTAAATTTCACCATTCTGCTTCGCTTCGCAGTTCGTAATGTTCACAGTTAAAGTTTCATCTTATTTCTACATTTCCTAATTTATGTTTATAGCGTTTCATTCGCCATTTTTACGTTTCACAATTTTTTGTTTCATTTTACAAATTCTACGCTTCACAATATTGTTTCTTTTCACAATTTCTGTTTCACTTTTTTTTTTCTTTTCACTATTTCTACGTTTCAATATTTTCACTTTTCACAAATTCAACGTTTCACAGTTTTTTTTTCAGTATTCTTGCGTTTCACATTTTTTCTTTTCACAATTTCTACGTCTCAATATTTTCACTTTTCACAAATTCAACGTTTCACAGTTTTTTTTTCTTTTCAGTATTCTTGCGTTTCACATTTTTTTCTTTTCACTATTTCTACGTCTCAACATTTTCACTTTTCACAAATTCAACGTTTCACAATTTTTTTTCTTTTCAGTATTCATACGTTTCACATTTTTTTCGTTCACTATTTCTAGGTCTCAATATTTCCACGTTTTACAATTTCCACGTTTCACTATTCCAGCATTTCACAATTTTGTTTCATTTCATCATTTTTTACATCGCACTTTATTTCACTTCCCATTTTCTACGCTTCACAATATCATTTTTTCTCATTACTAAAGTTGCACAATTTTGTTTTAATTCCACGTTTCACAATTTCAACTCTTTTTACAATTCCTACATTTCACAGGTGTTTCCGCCTCACCAACTATTCTCTCTCTCTCTCTCTCTCTCTCTCTCTCTCTCTCTCTCTCTCTCTCTCTCTCTCTCTCTCTCTCTCTCTCTCATTTCATTTCACATTATTTTATCTTTCTTATTATATTTTCATTTCTCTTAAATCCACTTTTTTCATACATATTCTTCTCTCTTTTCATCACTTTCCATCTCTCTCTCTCTCTCTCTCTCTCTCTCTCTCTCTCTCTCTCTCTCTCTCTCTCTCTCTCTCTCTCTCTCTCTCTCTCTCTCTCTCTCTCTCTCTCTCTCTCTCTCTCTCTCTCTCACTTAACACATTCATTTAATTTTCTTTCATTTGACCCATTTTTCAATCTATTCATCTTTCTGTGTTGGAAAAACTTATAATTGGACTTCCCTCCTTCTCCTTCCTCCTTCCCTCCCTCCTGCCCTTCCCTCCTTTCCTCCTTCTCTCTCTCTCTCTCTCTCTCTCTCTCTCTCTCTCTCTCTCTCTCTCTCTCTCTCCTTCCAATTTCGGTCCCCACTTCTCCCTCTATTCATTCATCAAATTTTTAATTTTTCTCTCTCTCTCTCTCTCTCTCTCTCTCTCTCTCTCTCTCTCTCTCTCTCTCTCTCTCTCTCTCTCTCTCTCTCTCCCTTCTCCAGCAGGCCTCACTTGAAAGGGAGGAGAGAGAGAGAGAGAGAGAGAGAGAGAGAGAGAGAGAGAGAGAGAGAGAGAGAGAGAGAGAGAGAGAGACGAATCCACACCCAAAATAAAGTTAATAAATAGCAGAAAAAAAACACAGAATTGAAGGAAGATATAAAAGATAGGAAAAGAAAGAGAATTTAATTAAATCAGAAAAGAGGATAACAAAAATAAGTGAAAAAAATAAGAAAAAATAAAAGTGAAGGAAAATTATATAAAAAGAAAAAGAAAAAGAAAATAAAAGTACACAAGAAAAGGAAAAAAGAAGATGAAAAATATGAAGTAAAAGAAAATGGTTGAAATAAGAAAATGAAAAACAACAATAAGGAAAAAAATATGAAATTAGAAAAAAAAATTGAAGGAAAACAAAAAGAAAAGAGGAAAAGAAGGAAAATATTGTAAAAAAATTAGAAAATGCAGGAGGGAAACGAGGAAGAATTTCTGGAGAACAAATAGAAGAAAAATGCGGAAAAGAAAGCGAGAGTGAGAGAAAGGAGAGGAAGAGATGGAGGTAAGTTTTGAGTGTCATTATGGGGGGGGGGGTTAAGGGGGGGGGTTTGATAATGGGTTCAGCCCCATTAACATAATAGGAGTCCTAATATTGGTCATTATCCTTCCTTTCAAATTAGTCCACCCTCCTCCTCCTCCTCCTCCTCCTCCTCCTCCTCCTCCTCCTCCTCCTCTGCCTCCTCCTCCTTCTCCTCCTCCTCCTCTGCCTCCTCCTCCTCCTCCTCCTCCTCCTCCTCCTCCTCCTCCTCCTCCTCCTCCTCCTCCTCTGCCTCCTCCTCCTTTTCCTCTCCATCTTCCTCCTCCTCCTCCTCCTCCTCCTCGGCCTCCTCCTCCTTCTCCTCCTCCTCCTCTGCCTCCTCCTCCTCCTCCTCCTCCTCCTCCTCCTCCTCTGCCTCCTCCTCCTTCTCCTCCTCCTCTTCCTCCTCCTTTTGCTCCTCCACTCTTCCATTTTCTCTCTGCAGAATTATAAAAGTGATGCTTATTTTTTTGCTATATATGAATTTCTGTTTTATTTTTCTCATGCATTTCTGTTTTTCAGTTAATTTTTATATTATCATTTTTTTAAATTTCGTAATTACTGTTTTTTCTCATGTCGATAATCACCTCATGATTAATAAGTACTAAAGCTAATTAATATAAACTGATCTTATTGCATTAATTGATAACGATGCAGTACAGGAGGAGGAGGGGGAGAAGGAGGTGGAGGTGAAGGAGGAGGAGGAGGAGGAGGAAAAAAAACAAATGGATGAATAGGTATGAACAATGATACAAAAAAACAAGAAAAAAAAGAATAAGAGGAGGATAATAAAATGTAGATGGATAAAGAGGAACAAGATAAAAAAAGAGAAGGAACGAGCAGGAAGAAGGAAGAGAAGAAATAGCAAATAAAAGGAGACGGAGAAGGAGGAACACTATGACAGGAGGAAGAAGAAGAGGAGGAGGAGGAGGAGGAGGAGGAGGAGGAGGAAAAAAGCAAATGTGATGGTACGGTAGGAGGAGGTAGAGGAGGCGGAATCGGAGGAGGAGGAAGAGGAGGAGGAGGAGGGCTGTCAGTTCTATTGTTGTTTTAGGGAAGAAAGAAGCAAGGATGAGACAGCTGATGGTCGGAGCAGAAAAGGCGAGGAAAAAAAGGGAAAATTGAAAACAGGGAAAAAAAGCTTCGGGAAGGAAAAAAGTTGACGCCAGAAATAAAGGAAAGTGTTGGAACGATAAATATAATGCCGAGAGAGAGAGAGAGAGAGTGGAAGTATAAAAGACATGAAAAAAAAAATGAACAAAATAAAAGTTACACATATTGTTTGCTACTTTTAGAAGATTAATTCGTTCTCATGATGCATCGCGTTGAGGAGGAGGAGGAGGAGGGGGAGGAGGAGGAGGAGGAGGAGGAGGAGGAGGAGGAGGTAGTAGTAGCAAAAGGAGAAAAATGGGAAGAAGAGGAATATGAACGTGCAAATGATGATGAAGGATGAAGAAGAGGATAACAAAATTAGGAGGAGGAGGAAGAAGAGAAGATAGAGATGGAGAAACACGAGGGGAAAGAGGAGAAAAAGAGAAGAAACACACGGAAAAAGGATAAGAAAAGATGAAGAAGAGGAGGAGAAGGAGAATGAAGAAGAGGAGTAGAAGTAGGAAGAAGAAGAGAAAGAGGAGGAGGAGGAGGAGGAGGAAGAGAAGATAGAGATCGAGAAACACGAGGGGAAAGAGGAGAAAAAGAGAAGAAACACACGGAAAAAGGATAAGAAAAGATGAAGAAGAGGAGGAGAAGGAGAATGAAGAAGAGGAGGAGAAGGAGGAAGAAGAGAAAGAGGAGGAGGAGGAGGAGGAAGAGATCAGTGATGGAAGAGCAGAAGGATTAGGAAGATTAGAGAGAAGGATCTAATTACATAAAACTACTAATTGACTGAATGCCGTAAGTGATTTGAGATTAACCCGCGCTATCCTCCTCCTCCTCCTCCTCCTCCTCCTCCTACTCCTCTTCCATCTTCTCGTTCTGCTTCGTCTTCCTCTCCTCCTTCTTCGGTTTTTTCTCTTCATTCATTTGTTGCTTATATCCTTTATCTCTCATTACCTTCCTCCTATCTCCTCTTTTCTCTCCTCCCCCTCCTCTTCCTTCTTCCCTTCCTCCTCTTCCTCCTCCTCCCGTTTCTCATCCTGTAATTCTCCTCCTCTTCCTCCATCTCGTATTTAATCCTTTTCCTTTCACCTCCCTCCCTCACTTCCTCCTCCTCCTCCTCCTCCTCCTCCTCCTCCTCTTCCTCCTCCGTTGTAATGTCAGTCGCAGGGGATTAAGGGAGATGGATAGAGTGACGTCAGACAGGAAGGGATTTAAAGCAGAATTTGATCATAAGTACATCATAAATTTAGGGGATTTACCGCGTATGAGAGAGAGAGAGAGAGAGAGAGAGAGAGATGATCTCTCTCTCTCTCCTGGCGTCAGATTAAAGGTTCGGTTTCGGAAAAAAAAGTTCGAAGCCAAAACAGATACAAATGTTCGGATTATACGTGACAACCGAACCCGAACCCAAACCCGGATTCGAACCCGCATCCGAATCTGTGAGCCAAAGAATTAGCGGCGTTTTAACCGAATTAAATACATATTTCAGTAGTGAGAGAGAGAGAGAGAGAGAGAGAGAGAGAGAGAGAGAGAGAGAGAGAGAGAGAGAGAGTAACATTCAGACACACACACACACACACACACACAATAGCTGGCAGACACTCAGACGAAATGGAAAAGCATAAACGAAAAACAAAGAACTAAGATGCAAAAACAATTATATGTATCGGTTTAGTTTGAAGCAAAAAAAAAAAATCTTTGAGTGATGGATCGAAATAAAGAAATAGAGAAAGGAAACAAGAAAGATATATGGGTAATTGAAAGGGAACATGGTGAAAGAATGGAAGAAAGGAAGGAAGAAGGAAGATTGACATAATGGAGAATAACAAAGAATATAGGATAGGAGGAAGGAAGGAAGGAAGGAAGAAGAGGAGAGACAAAAAGAGACAGAGAGAGAAAGTGATAAATTGAATGGAAAAAAAAGAATAAAGGAAGGGAAAAAAGCATAGACAAGTGATAAGAATTACGAAGATGGAAGGAAAGGAGGAAGGAATGTAGGGAAGAGGGAGAATGACAAACATGAATAGTAAATGGATGAAAGAAAGGAACAAGGAAGGAAGGAAGGAAACAAGACAAAGATCGACAACTGATGCAAATAAAAGAGGAGAAAAGAAAAGAGGAAGGATGACAAAAAAAGGTAGAAAGAAAGAATGATGAAAGAAAGAAATGAAGGAAAGAAATTCGAAAATAAAAAGATTAAAGGTAGACAGATAATGGAAAAAAGACAAAGAAGGAAGGAAAGAAGGAAGGAAGGAAGGAAGGAAGGAAGAATTACACACACAGTCAATGAAAAAAAAAATAAGGAAATAGAAGGAATGAAGATAGACAGATGATGGAAAAGAACAGAGAACAAAGAAGGGAAGAAAAGAAGGAGGATAGAAAGAGGATGATTAGGTAATGGAAAACTAAAAGCATGGAAGAAAGAAATAAAGGAAGGGAATAAAGAAATAGGAAGAATAAAGATAGATAGATAATGGGAAAGAACAAAGAAGGAAGGAAAGGAGGAAGAAAGGAAGGAAGGAAGAATAATCACACACAGTTAATGGAGAGAAAGAAGGAAATAGAAAGAACGATGATAGAACGAAGATAAGAACAAAAAGGAAGGAAAGGAGAAAGAAGGGAAGACAGAACGACAAACAAAAAGTGAAAAAGTTGAATGATGAAAGGAAGAAACTAGGAAGGAAATAAGGGATGAATAAAAATAGGAAATAACGAAGAAGGAAGGAAAGGAGAAAGAAAGAAAGGAAGAATGACAAACAAACAGTAAAAAAAAGTAGAATGATGAAAGGAAGAAACTAGGAAGGAAATAAGGGAAGAATAAAGATAGGAAATAACGAAGAAGGAAGGAAAGGAGAGAAGGAAGGGAGAAGGGAAGGAAGGAAGGAAGAAGAATAGCACTCTCTTCCTCCTGTTCCTCCCATTCTTCAAGGGCAGTCGGGCGTAAAGGTCAGATAGCTACCCATTTGTATTGTATTTTCGCACTTCTGAACAACCCCTCTCCTCCCCCCCCTCCATATCCTCCCCCCCTCCCCTCTTCACCTCTTGCCCCATTACCTCCCTTCTCTGCTCCCCTATCTTCTCTCCCTTTGTTCCGTCTTTCTATACTCTCGTCCTCCTTTCCTTTCTTCTCCTGTTATCGTCTCCCCTCTCCTTTCCTTCTTTTTTTCTGCTCTTCCTTATCCTCTGCTTTCTTCTCTTTCTTTGCTCGTTCTTTACTATTTTATCTCACTTTTCCTTTTTCTCCTTTATTTCCCTTTCTCTTTCTCCCTTTTCCCTACCTCCCCTTCCCTTATTCCTTATTTTCTTTTCTCTCCTTGTTCCTTCTTTCTCTCCTTTCTCCTTCTCATATTTTCCCTTTCTTTCCCTTTTCCCTCTTCTACTTTCCTTTTCTCTTGCCATTTTTCCCCTTCCCTCCCTTTTTCCTTTCCTTTCTTCTTCCTTCCCTTTTTCTTATTCCCTACTTTTTTCTCTTTATTTATTTTTTTCTTTCTCACGTCTTTAAATTCTTTCCTCCCTTCCTCCTTTCCTTCCCCTTTCTTCTTCCTCCCTTTTTTCTTATTCCCTGTTTTCTTCTCTTCCTTTATTTTTTTCTTTCTCACGTGGTTAAATTTTTTCCTCCTTTCCTCCTTCCCATTCTCCTTTCTGTCTTTCTTTTCCCTTACCTTTCCCTTTTTTACTTTCCCCATTCTTTATCACTTCTTCTCTCCTTGCTTCCTTCTTTGCCCTTATTCTTACTTCCTTCTCTCCTCTTACCTCAGTCCCCTCTCCTTTCCTCCTTTTTTATCGACCCTAATCCTCCCTTTATCCTCCCCCTATTTCCTCTCTTATCTCTTCCTATTTCATTCTTACTCTCATTTTTTCCCCTTTGTTCATCAGTTTGGTCCGAACTTTCTCCTTATCTACCTTCCCTCTTTTTTCCTTTCCTTCCTTCCTTCCCTTTGTCAGATATCACTCATACGTGTTTTTATTTTTTAACGTTCTCCGTCCATTCTTCATGTCTTTCTCGTCTCTTAATCTCCTTTTATTTATCTTCCCTTCTTTCCTTTCTTCCTAACTTCCTTTCTTCACACACACACACACACACATACACACACACACACGCATGGTTTCTGAATGTGTGTGTGTGTGTGTGTGTGTGTGTGTGTACTGACGAGGATAATATTTTTCCTCTCGATTTATCACTTTCTCTCTCTGTATCTCGCTTTGTCTCTCTTATCTCTCCATCTTCATTTCTCTTCCGTCCTATTGTCAATTTATGTTACACCCAACTTCATCCTCTTCCCACTCTCTCTCTCTCTCTCTCTCTCTCTCTCTCTCTCTCTCTCTCTCTCTCTCTCATCGGAGCTAAACACTATTTCTTGCCGTCGGGAAGAAAACGAAGTTAAAAAGATAACTCATTTTGCTCCCCGGTTCGGTTCGGCTCGCTTCGGTTCCGGATAAGCGAGAGCCTTTAATAGCGGGTTATTCTATTTATTAGCCGGTTCCGGGAATACTTGAGTTATCCCTTGAATGGATGAATGTGGGCCGTATTTCGTTTTCTTATTTACCTTTTTTCTTTCTTTTTTCTTTTTTTTCTTTTGGTTTTGTTCTTTTATTGTTGTTTTTACGGTTTTTTGTGCTATTTTCTTTTCTTACTTTTTATCTCTTTATTCTTTTTCATTTTTATTCATTCTTTTCTTTGTTTGTTCTTATTGTTGTGCTTGTGTTATTTTTGTTTGTTTCTTTGTTTCTTTCTTCAGTCTTTTTCTTTTTCTTTTTTTTCTCGCATATTTATTTGACTATAATGTTTGTGTTATTTCCGAATCTTTATTTTTCTTCCTTTCCTTTTTTGTTTTGTTTTTCGTTTTTGTTTTTCCATTGTTTGAGCTATTTTCTTTTCTTTCATTTTTCTTTCATCCTCTTTTTTATCTTTCTTTAATTCTCGTTTGTTTCATTGCATTGTTTGTGCTGTTTTCGTTTCTTTTTCTTCTTCTTTCTTCTATGATTTTCTTCTTTCCTTTTGCTCTTTTCTCGTTTATTTTATTGTTTTTCTTTTCCTGTCTTCATTTTTTTTCTTTTGTTCTTTTCTTCCGGACCTTTATTGTCTTTTTTTGGAGGTTAATTTCACTTTTCTCTTTTTGTCTTCATTCCTATTTTTCTTTTCATTTCTCTTGTATTTTGCTCCATTGTTTGTGCGATTTTCGAGAGGAGAGAGAGAGAGAGAGAGAGAGAGAGAGAGAGAGAGAGAGAGAGAGAGAGAGAGACGGTTCATATACGCCTTGGCTCTCGAAAAACAACACTGAGGTGGAAAATTTAAGGAAAAGTAAACAAAGAAAGAAAAGAAATAAAGGAAGGGAGAAAAACAAACACCTGGAGTCAGCCACCGAGAGAGAGAGAGAGAGAGAGAGAGAGAGAGAGAGAGAGAGAGAGAGAGAGAGACGTCATGTTATTATCTATACTTGGAAACTTTCAATCCATTTTCTTTATCCCATAATGAAAAGGAGGAGGAAGAGAGGGAGGGGAGAAAGAATTTAGGGGAGGCGGAGGCAAGGAAGGAAAAGGCAGAAAAAGGAGAAGAAAATGGAAGAAAAAAGGCATTATGGAAACGAGAGGGATAACAGTTTCTTGGTATCTGAAAAACTTGGTCAGAATAGAAAATGCAGCAGAAGAAAAAACGGGAAGATATGTAAAGGCAAAGGTGAATGTAAGTTGAGGGTATACTCGTTCACTGATATGCGCATGGCCTCGGTGCTTATCTTCGTCTCATTGGCCCTTGAGCATTTTTTTTCCTTCAAACTGAGAGAAAGAAGAAAAAGAAAAAGAAAAAGAAGAAGAAGAAGAAGAAGAAGAAGAAGAAGAAGAAGAAGAAGAAGAGGACGGAAGAAAAGAAGAAGAAGAAGAGGACGGAAGAAAAGAAGAAGAAGAAGAGGACGGAAGAAAAGAAGAAGAAGAAGAGGACGTAAGAAAAGAAGAAGAAGAAGAAGAGGACGGAAGAAAAGAAGAAGAAGAAGAAGAGGACGGAAGAAAAGAAGAAGAAGAGGACGGAAGAAAAGAAGAAGAAGAAGAGGACGGAAGAAGAAGAAGAGGACGGAAGAAAAGAAGAAGAAGAGAACGGAAGAAAAGAAGAAGAAGAGGACGGAAGAAAAGAAGAAGACGGAAGAAGAAGAAAAGAAGAAGAAGAAAAGGAAGAAGAAGAAGAAGAAGACGCAAGAAGAAGAAAAGAAGAAGAAAAAGAAGAAGAAAAGAAGAAGAAGAAGAGGACAGAAGAAAAAGACGGAAGAAGAAGAAGAAGAAGAAGAAGAAGAAGAAGAAGAAAAAGAAGAAGGAGAAGAAGAAGAAGAAGAAGGAGAAAAAGAGAAGAGATGTATTGAATGATAACAAAAAAATAGTAAAAACACACAAAGTAAAGGAAATAAAGAAGAAGAAGAAAAAAAGAAAAAAGAAGAAGAAGAAGAAGAAAAAGAAAAGAAGAAGAAAAAAAGAAAAAAGAAGAAGAAGAAAGAAGAAAAGAAGAAGAAGAAGAAGAAGAAAAAGACGAAGAAAAAAAGAAGAAGAAAGTAAACACACCAAGTGAAGGAAAGTAAAATAAAAAAAAGTGAAAGAAAAAAAAGAGATAAAAAAGCAAGCTAGAGCAAATAACAGAAAAAAACAAAAAAACGAAACAAATCCAGCAAAGAAAAAAGCAACAAAAGAAAATTAAAGAGAACGAGTTACTTATTGGCGAAAGGAAAGACGGGAATAGAAGAAGAAGAAAAGAAGAAGAAGAAAAAGAAAGAGGAGAGAAAATATGTATTGAATAAAAAACGAATAAAATGAAGCATAAAGAACAAGACCATACAATTAAGAATAATGAAAAACGAGAACCAAACCCACCAACAAAAAAAGAACCAAACAAAACGAAACTAAAAAAAAAAAAAAAAATCGGGTTAGATATCGGCAAAAAAAAAAAAAACATACTAAGGGCAGACTCGTGTAAAGTATCGAAAGAACGCGCGTGGACAGGCTTAGTTTTCTCCATTAATTGGGAAAATGATCCGCGAGTCTTGGGCTGATGAAGCTAATTGCCCGCCCAGAAGACCTAATTAATGAGTCTGTATTACTTTTCCTTTAGTAGTACTCGATCCTCCTCGCCTGGGCCTATTTCTCTCTTTTTTTTTTACGTGGGAGGAGGAGGAGGAGGAGGAGGAGGAGGAGGAGGAGGAAGAAGATAACGTAGGAAAATGCAGATGAGCAAAACAATACACAACAAAATCAGCAACACGGAAATGCAACCAAGAAAACAAAGGAATAATAAATAAGATAAATACAAAGGCTAATCAAATCTAAACTGATAAAATATACTTGTCAACTAACTAAACAATGGGACTCGATTCTCCTCTCCTGTGCCTTATTCTCTCATCTTTACGTAGGGAGGAAGAGGAGGAGGAGGGGGAGAAAAAGGGCAAAACGATCCAAAATAACGTATATGCAACAAAGAAAACAAAATAGAATAAATAAAGATAACAAGTGAATAATTAAGGATAAAACTAATCACTTCCAATCTTATGATATACACTTATCAAAAGTATAAATCCGTATCAGTATCAGGGATGGAGTGAATACAAGAGTTGTGTTTTCGAATACGAATACGAATACTTCAAATTCTAACGAATACGAATACGAATTCGAATGCACTGAAATGGTTTCAATTCGAATACAAATACGAATACTTCATGAAGATATTCCTAAATACATTGATAAATTCTCTTCATTGAAAAATACCTTCTTGACGAAACTGGGTATAGCACTGTTCTAAAGCTCTGCAACAGTAAAATGAGCTCATGAACAATGTCATTATTCAATACGGGGATGTCAGAATTACTTTAAATTCAACAGAGATTTTCGTTTATATTTCTCCAAAATTCCCAGTGACCAGTTACAAATGAAACACAACAAAAGATATCACGATAAGCCCAGTGTTTAGTGGCTTCGTATTGTAGACCTCACTTCAACTCTTCGGTGTTTTGATGTTTAATTAATAGTGAATTCACTGTTATCGCTGGGCAATAGAGCAGTAGGGAAAAAATCCTACAATAAGCCTGTATCAAGCTGGACTACACAGTCACCGTCCACACTGGCAAGTGGCACCTGAGGCTCCAGACGCAGCCTGCCACAGCCTGCAAACCTGTACTCGAGGAGGAACGTTCTTTCAGCTCTTTCGCTTCGGTAGTTTCTTCGTAACTATGACGAACTCATTTTGAGAAGGAGTATCAAGACATCGCAGTTAATTAGTCTTTTTTCGTTTATAATAATTGATTGGTTTGATTCCTTTATATTCCACACGTGTAATCGTCATCGAGGAGGAGGAGGAAAATAGTTGGAACCATTTCAGTGTATTCGAATTCGTATTCGTATTCGTTGGAATTTGAAGTATTCGTATTCAAATACACAATTCTTGTATTCACTCCATCCCTGAATTACTGATACGGATTTATACTTCTTTAAATAGTTTTTATCATTAGATTAAAAGTGATTAGTTTTATTCTTAATTATTCATATGTTATCTTTATTTATTCTATTTTATTTCTCCTCTTTCTCCTCCTCCTCCTCCTCCTCCTCGATGACGATCACACGTCCGCCCAGGAGGCTGGAGTTGTAAAGAAAAACGGCTGTTGTTTCTGATAACAAATTTTGAAGCATTCATAATTTTGTTAGCAGAATACGAATACTTTTTCCTTGTATTCGAACACGAATGAGAATACTTTGACTTTTAACTATCAATAATTATATTATTCGTATACGAATACACTCAAATACGGTATTCGAATACTCCATTCCTGAACTCAGTGCCAGTATGAATAATGAAGGCTACCAATGAATGAGTACGATATAAATGAATAAAAACTTATCAATTCTAATCTAATAACACAAAGGAATCAAACTAATCAATTATTATAAACGAAAAAAGACTAATCAAAACTAGTTAAAGCGATGTCTTGATGCTCCCTCTCAAAATCAATTCGTCATAGTTACGAAAAAACTACCGAAGTGAAAGAGCTGAAAGAACGTTCCTCCTCGTTAACTCTTGCATTAGAAAGCAGGACAAAATAAAGACTAACTATTCCAGTCAAAATGATGTTTTGATATTCCCTCTCAAAATAAATTCAAGTCATGTGCAGATGGAATACAGAAGTGAAAGAGATGAAAGAATGTTCCTTCTCGGTAACTCTTGTTTTGGGAAGAGGGACGATATAGGGATGATCTTGGCTACAGTCTTGAGCATTGAGACAGCATAACGGTGGAGACATGCTGCTAGTAAGTCCAGAAAAGTAGCCAGCATGAAGATGGCGATAATAGAGAACAAGAAATGCAAAACTTCCACCGATTATATAGGGAACAAGACAGAGAGAAAGAGAAAGGAAGACAGTGAGCAGGAGAGGAGACAGTCAGTGAGAGAGAAGGCAGTCTGTAAAGGAAGATAGTCAGTGAGATGGAAGACAGTTAACAATAAAGAAAATAGCAAGAGTGTTAGTGAGAGCAGATGGTAAGTAAGAAGACAGGCAGTAAGATAAGAAGACAGGCAGTAAGATAAGAAGACAGGCAGTAAGATAAGAAGACAGGCAGTAAGATAAGAAGACAGGCAGTAAGATAAGAAGACAGTCAGTAAGATAAGAAGACAGTCAGTAAGATAAGAAGACAGTCAGTAAGATAAGAAGACAGTCAGTAAGATAAGAAGACAGTCAGTAAGATAAGAAAACAGGCAGTAAGATAAGAAGACAGTCAGTAAGATAAGAAAACAGGCAGTAAGATAAGAAGACAGTCAGTAAGATAAGAAGACAGTCAGTAAGATAAGAAGACAGTCAGTAAGATAAGAAGACAGTCAGTAAGATAAGAAGACAGTCAGTAAGATAAGAAGACAGTCAGTAAGATAAGAAGACAGTCAGTAAGATAAGAAGACAGTCAGTAAGATAAGAAGACAGTCAGTAAGATAAGAAGACAGGCAGTAAGATAAGAAGACAGTCAGTAAGATAAGAAGACAGGCAGTAAGATAAGAAGACAGTCAGTAAGATAAGAAGACAGTCAGTAAGATAAGAAGACAGGCAGTAAGATAAGAAGACAGTCAGTAAGATAAGAAGACAGTCAGTAAGATAAGAGGACAGAGAAGACAGTCAGTAAGATAAGAAGACAGTCAGTAAGATAAGAAGACAGGCAGTAAGATAAGAAGACAGTCAGTAAGATAAGAAGACAGTCAGTAAGATAAGAAGACAGTCAGTAAGATAAGAAGACAGGCAGTAAGATAAGAAGACAGTCAGTAAGATAAGAAGACAGTCAGTAAGATAAGAAGACAGTCAGTAAGATAAGAAGACAGTCAGTAAGATAAGAAGACAGTCAGTAAGATAAGAAGACAGTCAGTAAGATAAGAGGACAGTTAGTAAGATAAGAAGACAGTCAGTAAGATAAGAAGACAGTCAGCAAAGATAGAAGACAATAGCAAGAGTTAGTAGGAAGGGAACAGTAAGTAAGAAGACAGTCAGAAAATATGAAGACAATCACTAAGAAGAAAACAGTATATAAGGAAGAAGAGAAAGCAATAGGAGAGAAGACAGAAAGAGAGAAGACAAAAAGTAAGAGAAGAAAAGTCCAAGGAAAAAACATCTCTTCTTCACCTCCTCTTCTCCCCTCACATCATCTTCCCCTAATCTCCTCTTCCTTCACTTTCTACACTTTTCACTTCTTTTCCCCTTCCCTCCCCTTCTTCTTATCCCTTCCCTCCTCTCCTCATCACATTCAAATCCCCTCATCACCCTCCCATCACCATCACCACCATTACCGCCATCATTCACAGACACTCATTTTCACACCTTCTTTCCTTCCCTTCCCCTCCCCTTCCCCCCTTTCCTTTCTCCTCCCCTTCCCCTCCCCCTCCCCCTCCTCCCCCTCCTCAGCTCCTTAACCTCCCCATATGTTTTAGAATAGGTTCATGACACCCCCATTTTCTCCTCCCCATCTTTATAATCCTCTCCCCATTATTATCTCTCTCTCTCTCTCTCTCTCTCTCTCTCTCTCTCTCTCTCTCTCTCTTGGTATTTCTTTTCAACACCACTACTTTCTCCTCCTCCTCCTCCCCTTTCTCCTCCACCTCCTCCTCCTCCTCCTCCTCCTCTTACTCCTCTTCCTCCTCCTCCTCCTCCTCCTCCTCCTCCTCCTCCTCCTCCGCCACTACCACGATCTTAAACTGCTTGTCCAAACACACACACACACACACACACACACACACACACACACACACACACACACACACACACACACACACACACACACACACACACACACACACACACACACACACACACACACACACGGTAAGACTATTTTAAACTCAAAATCACGTTGAACTTTTAACCTTAAAAGTCTAAATAGAGGTTTGCCTTTCCCTCCTCCTCCTCCTCCTCCTCCTCCTCCTCCTCCTCCTCCTCCTCTTTTACCTCTTCTTCCTCCTTCGCTAGCTTTGGTCGAAATGTCAGAGATTAAGGGAAGGAAGGTAGGAAGAAAAAAAAGGAGGAAGGAAAAATAAGATGAGGGAGGGAAAAAATATATTATGCACCATTAAAGGCTTTGGTCCACTTCTTTTTTTTTTTCCTCATTTTCATCATCATCATCATCATCATCATCATTCTCTGTTGTTGTGGTGGTGGTGGTGGTGGTGTTTTGCGGGTTCTAATTTTTTTGTCAATTTTATCTCGTCTTATTTTTCCTCTTTTTCCTTTTCCTTCTATTTCTTCCTCATTTTCATCATCATCATCATCATCATCATCATTCTCTGTTGTTGTTGTTGTGGTGGTGGTGGTGGTGGTGTTTTGGGGGTTCTATTTTTTTTTTGTCAATTTTATCTCGTCTTATTTTTCCTCTTTTTCCTTTTCCTTCTATTTCTTCCTCATTTTCATCATCATCATCATCATCATCATCATTCTCTGTTGTTGTGGTGGTGGTGGTGGTGGTGGTGGTGTTTTGCGGGTTCTATTTTTTTTTTTGTCAATTTTATCTCGTTTTATTTTTCCTCTTTTTCCTTTTCCTTCTTTTTCTTCCTCATCTTCCTCCTCCTCCTCATCATCATCATCAGTATTATTCTCTACTTCATATTCGCATTTATTTCCCTTTTTATTTCTGTTTCATATTTTCTTCTATTTTCTTCTTACTTTTCGTTGTCTTCACTATCATCATCCTTACTCTCTTCTACCTCTCTCCCTCCTTTCTTCTTCTGTTAGTTCATTTTCTTCATTTCCTCCTTGGTTTTTCTTCTATTTTTTTCTTCTTACATCGCTAGGGAAAACAAGAGAGAGAGAGAGAGAGAGATTCACAACAAACTCTTATCACCCAAAAAACATCTGTTAATGACTTCCTAATCACCCCTCGGCCAGCTTATCTCCAGGGGGGGGGGGAGGAAGAGGAGGAGGAGGAGGAGGAGAAGTTATAAAAAGGTAGCGAGCAAGAGCCAAAGAAGAAAAAAAGCAAGAGGAGAAAGAGAAATACCGTGAAAGTTAAAAAGGATAAGAGGATAGTAGGAGAAGGAGGAGGAGGAGGAGGAAGAGGAGGAGGAGGAGGAAGAGGAGAGAAGACTGTGAGAAGATGGCCATGCAAGAAAGAAAAGAAAGGAAATAGTGGAATATGAGGAGAAAGGAAGAAAATGGTGAAAAAAATGGAGAAGAAGAAGAAGGAAGGAGGAGGAAGAAGAAGAGGAGGAAGAGGAGGAGAAGGAGGAGGAAGAAAACAGCGAAGAAAACGAACAGGAGATAGAAGCAGTGGAGGAGGAGAAAAAGGTGGAGGATAAGGGTGAGGAGAAGGAGGAAAAAAAGAGGAGGAGGAGGACGAGGTGAAAGAATCGAAAAATATTGGTGAAGAAAGTGAAAGAAAAACAATAAAAGATGCATAAGTAATGGAAGTTATACGGAGAGAAAATGTGGAGGAAAGAAATGAGAGAAAAAAGAGATAGAGAGAAAGAGAAAGAAGGAGCATTAGGAGGATAAGGGAGAGAAAAAAAAAAAAGAGGAAAATGTTTGGATAAAAAAGCAGAGGAAAGATCAAGGATATTTTTCGCATACGTGAGAGAGAGAGAGAGAGAGAGTCCTTTTTACACTTTTGCCTTCTTTCCCTGATTGCAAAGAAAATCTCTCTCTCTCTCTCTCTCTCTCTCTCTCTCTCTCTCTCTTCATTTTCTTTAAGGTTTCTCTATTTTCAACCAATTTCCCTTCAGATGTACCTTTATTTTTTTTCCATACAGTCCTTTCTCTCTTTCTTTCTGTTTTCCTGTTTTTCTTTATTTTCCTGAACGTTTCAATATTTTTCTCTTATTTTTCTATATTTTCCTTTCTTTTCCTTTATTTTCCTTCTCGTTATATCAATCAAGTTTTCTTCTACTTTCAACTCCTTTCCCTTGTTTTTATTTACATCCTTTTCCTTTTCACTTTTATTCCTCTGTCTTCAATTTTTTTCTTTTTCCGTTTATTTTCACTTTCCTCTTCTTTATTTCCTATTTTTCCTCCCCCTTTTCACTCCTTTCTCGCTTTTGTCCCTCTATCTACAACTCCTTTCCTTCCTTATTTTCATTTTATTTTGTTTTCCCTTGATTTTTTTTCCTTTTTTCCTTTATTTCCTACTCTTTTCCTTCTTTTTTTAGTCTTATTTTCGTTTTCCTTCATTTTTCTTTCTCATTTTCCTCCATCTCCAGCTCCTTTCCCACTTTTGTTCCTCTATACTCAATCCTTTTTCATTTTTTTCATTTATTTCTTTTTTTCCTCAATTTTCCTATATTTTTCCTTTATTTTCCTTTTTCTTCACTCTACCTTCAAATTTCCTTTATTTTCCTTTTCCTTCACTGTTCCATCATATTCTCTAATTTCCCTTTTCCTTCATTTTTACTTATTTTTTCCTTCATTTTCTTCACTTATCCTCCATTTTCCTTCATTTTCCTTTTTCACTTTTCCATTATTTTTTCTTTATTTTCCTTTTCCTTCACTTTTCTTTATTTTTTCCTTCATTTTCCTACAATTCCTTTATTCTTCCTAAATTTTCCTTTTCCTTCAGTTTCCTTTATTTTTCCCTTTCCTTCACTTTTCCTCCACTTTTCCTTCATTTTCCTTCTTGCTTTTTCCTTAATGTTTCCTTTCTTTTACATTTCCTTCACTTTTCCTTTATTTTCCTCTTCCTTCACTTTGCCATAATTTTCCTTTTCCTTAACTTTTCCTTTTCCTCCTCTTTTCCCTCATTTTCCTTTATTTTCCTTTTCCTTCGCTTTCTCTTATTTTTTCCTATATTTTCCTCATCCTCCAATTTTCCTTCTTTTTCTCTTCCCTTTTCCTAGGCCTACTGCGTTGTTAGGGTTAATAGGACAATGAGGAGAGCAGGTCGATAGATAAATGGCCTTGAAGGTGATAGATAGATAGATCGATAGACATGGATAGAGATAGAGAGAGAGAAAGAGAGAGAAAAAAAGCAACAGTATATGAGAAAAGAATAAAGAGAGAGAGGAAAGATAAGGGAAAAAATGGAGGCTTAAATGGTGATGAAGAGAGAGATTGGAGGAAGAAGAGGAGGAGGAGGAGGAGGAGGAGGAGGAGGAGGGAGGAGGAGGAGGAGGAGGGAGGAATGAAGATGCTGCTGACTTGACACTAGTTGAGAGAGAGAGAGATCTGAAATATGACTCGCTCCATATTCTCCTTCCTCTCTTTCTTTTTATTTCTCTTCTTCCTCTTTTCTTTAGTTCCTTCGTTCTTTTCCCTCCTCCTTTTCTCTTCTAACAACACTCCTTCCCCCATCTCTTCTTTCTACTTTCTCTTTTCTCCTCTTCTTTCTTTCATTCCCTCCATCTTCCTTCTTCTTCTCGTTTCTTCCTCTTTCTCTCACTTCTTTCTTCCTCTCTTTCACCTTTCTTCTTTCCTTTTTCATTCCTTTATTATTTATCCTCCGTTAATTCCCTCTTCCTTTTCTTACCCCCAGTTCTCTCTTTCGTCTCTTCCTCCTTCCTTCCTATCTTCCTTCCTCCCTTCCTCTTTCCCTTTTTCCTTACTCCTCCTCTTCTATCTCTTAACTCCCCTCTTCTTTCTTTTACTTCCCCTTCCTTCCTTTCCTCTTTCCCTTATCTCTTTCTCCCTCCTTTCCTCCTCTCTTTCCTCTTCTTTCCCTAACTTAACTTTCCACAAAACTGTCTGGCCCTCTTTCTCTCTTCCTCCCTCCCCCCTCTTCATTCCTTCTTCTCCCCTCCCTCCCTTCCCTCCCTCTCTCCCCTTTCCCTCCCATTCCCTCCCCAGTGGGTAATGGAGGTTGACCAACTGACTTGTTTAATGATCCTTTTTTGACCTTCACTTCCCCTTCCCTTCCCTTCCCCTTCCTCCCCTTCCCCTTCCTTTCGCCTCCTCTCTCCTCCCCTTCCCTCCTTATCAACCTTTCTTCTTTTTCAGTAACTCCTCTTTTCTTCTTTCTCACGTTTCCTTCCATATTTGTTTCCTCTTTCAATCACCCTTTCTTTTATTTTCCTTCACTTCCCCTTTCTCTTTCCTTCCCTTCCTCCCCATCACTTCATTTTCTTCCCCTCGATTTCTTTGACTGTTTTTTCTTCGCACTTTTCATTTTGTTTAGTTTCTCCCACTTCTTTTCACCTCTTCTCCTTCCCCTTTCCTCCCCTTACTTTCCCATCTGCCTTTCTTTCCCTCAAATTTTCTACCTGTTTTCACTTTTCATTTTACCTTCTGCTTTTTTCTTTCACTTCTTTTCACCCTTTCCTCCCCTTTCCCTCATTTCCCCTTCCCTCTCCTTCCCCTTCCTCATTCCTCCCCTTCCTTACCATCACTTTTCCCCCTCAATTCCTGTTATCTATTCTTCATTCTCCCTTCTCCCACCCATTATTTTGTCACTTTTTTTTACGTCTTTCCTCTATCTCCCTTTCCCCTTGCTTCCCCTTCCTTCCCCATCTCCCTTTATTTCCCTTGATTTCTCTGACCTTCTTTACTTTTTACTTTTCCTTCTATTTTTTTCTCTTCTCACTTTTTCTCCCCTTTCCATCCTTCTCCTTTCCCCTTCCTTCCCCTTCCCCATTCCTCCCCTTCCTTCCCATCACTTTTCCCCCTCAATTCCTGTTATCTATTCTTCATTCTCACTTTCCCCATCCACTATTTTTTCTTTCCTTTTTCTCCCCTTTTCTTTAATTCCCAATCTTCCTTTCTTTCCCTTAATTTCTCCAACCTTTTATTTATATTTTTTACTATTCCTTCTATTTTTCTCTCACTTTTCTTCCCCTTTCCCTTCCTTCTCCTTTCCCTTTCCTTTCCTTTCCCCATTCCTTTCCTTTCTTCCCAACACTTTTTTTTTCCTTCCCCTCAATTTTTTTTCCTTCTCACTTTCCCGTCATGCACTTTTTATACGGCTTTCCCTTCTCTCCCCTTCCCCTTTCTTTCCTTTCTCTCCCCTTCCCATTTCTTTCCCATCTTTATACGCCTTTCCTTTCTCTCCCCTTCCCTTTAATTCCCCGTTTTCCTTTCTTTCCCTTAATTTCTCTAACTTTTTTTTTTACTATTCCTTCTATTTTTTCTCCTCTCACTTTTCTTCCCCTTTCCCTTCCTTCTCCTTTCCTTTTCCTTCCCTTCCCCTCTCCTCCCCTTCCTCCCAATAACTTCATTTTCTCCCCTTCAATTTCTGTCTTTTCCAATCTACATTTTTTCACTCACTGCTTTTCATCTCTTCCGCTTCCTTCCCTTTCCTTTTTCCTACTTTTACTTCCCCCATTTCCCTTTCTTTTCAAATTTTCTAACCTTTTTTTTTACTTTTTAATTATTCCATCTTCTTTTTTTTAACTTCTTTTCACCCTTTCCTCCTCTTACCCTCACTTCCCCTTTCCCTTTCCCCCCTTCCCTTTTCCTCCTCTTCCCCTTTACTTCCCTTCCTCCCCATAACTTCATTTTCTCCTCTTCAGTTTGTTTTTTCTTCCTCCTTCTTACTTTCTCTATCTGACTTTTTTCACTTCCTTTTTTCATCTCTTACTTTTCA
Source organism: Eriocheir sinensis (assembly GCF_024679095.1). Taxonomy (NCBI): domain Eukaryota; kingdom Metazoa; phylum Arthropoda; class Malacostraca; order Decapoda; family Varunidae; genus Eriocheir; species Eriocheir sinensis. The sequence continues at coordinate 2,782,283 of NC_066557.1, forward strand.
TAGTTGTTAAAGGATGTTTGTATTATGAAGGTTACGTTATTTTCATTTTATCCCATTTATTATATTTATTCAGTTTTTTGTATTCTATTCTGTATATTCTATGTGTTGATGGTTCGTTTGTTTTTCATTGCCTGTCTGTCTATCTATGTCTGTGTGTCTGTTTGTCTCTTTGTATGTGTGTCCGTCTCTTACTTTTTCCATTTTCATCTTCACAATCTCTTTATCCCTTTTTTCTACTCCACTTTTATTCAGTTTTTTCTCTCCTATTCTCTTTTTTAAGCTCAATTTCTCCTTTCCTCTTTTCCTCTCTCTCCCCATCTTCATCTTCACAATTTCTTTATCCCTTCTTTTTTCTCCTTTTTTCTTCTCCACTTTTATTTTAGTTAGTATTTTCTCCCCTATTCTGTTTTTTGAGCTCAATTTCTCCTTTCCTCTTTTCCTTTCTTCCTTCTTTTGTTTCCATTTGCTCTTGTTCCCTCCTTTCTTTCCTCTTTCTCCCCATCTTCATCTTTACAATTTCTTTATCCCTTCTTTTTTCTCCTTTTTTCTTCTCCACTTTTATTTTAACTAGTTTTTTCTCCACTATTCTCTTTTTTGAGCTCAATTTCTCCTTTCCTCTTTTCCTTTCTTCCTCCTTTTTTTTCATTTGCTCTTGTTTCCTTCTTTCTTCCCTCTCTTTCTCTCCCTCGTATTATTCCTACTCATATTCCTTCTTCGTTTCTTTAATTTCTTTACGTACATTCCTCCTTCTCTCTCTCTCTCTCTCTCTCTCTCTCTCTCTCTCTCTCTCTCTCTCTCTCTCTCTCTCTCTCTCTCTCTCTCTCTCTCTCTCTCTCTCTCTCTCTCTCTCTCTCTCTCTCTCTCTCTCTCTCTCTCTCTCTCTCCTTTCCTTTCTTCCGTCTAATTCTCCCCCTACACCTCACCTAGTTACTCCATTTTTCCTCTCTCCTCCCCTCCCTCTTCCCCTCTTTTGACATCCTCACTTATCTCCCTCCCTCCCTCCTCTCATTCTTTTCTTCTCCCCTTCTTTCACTCCCTTCCTCTCTTACGTATTCTTCTTTACCTCTTCATATTTTCCCTATTTATTTTTACTTCCTTATCTCCTTCTCCACCTCCCTCTTTCTCTCTTACTTTCCATTATTATCTCCTCTTATCCTATCTTCGTCATTCCCTAATTTTCTTCCTGTTTCCCATCTCTTCTACATCCCACCTTTCCTATTATCTCCCTTCCTCCCTTGCTTCATTTCATCCCTCCCTCATTCAATTCCCTTACCTCTTTTCTCTCCTGTCCTCCTTCCTTCCCTCCCTCCTTCCTTCTCTTCCTCTTCCCTCCTTCTCTGTTTTTCTTTTTATATTTTTTTCTTATTTTTCATTCCTTTTTTATTTTATTTTCTTCTTTTCTCAGATATTCTCTTGCCCTGTTTCCATTCATTTCCTCCTTCCTGCTCATTCTCTCGCTCTCTCCTCCCTCTTCCCCTCTCTCCCTTCCCCTCCCTCCCTCCCCCCATTCCTTTTCCTCCCTCTTCCTCCTACCCTCTCCCCTCCTTCCCCCCTTCCTTCTCCCGCCATACCTCTTCCTCTCCCTCTTCCTCCCTCCCTCCTCTCCCCCTC
>NC_066557.1:2786393-2811393 GCF_024679095.1 Eriocheir sinensis
TCTCTCTCTCTCTCTCTCTCTCTTACTATCCCTCGGTGCATTCTTCCTCTTATTCCTGCATTCCGTTTTCTGTCATTCCCGTTTTCTACTCTCGACGCTTTTCTATTTTTTGGGTGATATTTTTGTGATATTTTTTTAACCCCTTCATGGCAACAGTGAGTGACGGAGTTTGTATCATTGTGAGTGTTTGTTGAATCTCCTGCCATTCCTTTCTCGTACGTTTTTAACTCATTTTTTTAACGTTAAGAGGGAACAAATCGTCAAGAAAATATAAACACCCTTCTCAGACAAGGAAAGAAAAAGAAAGGCTAAAGAGTCGTTAAATAGTGTTCATGTGTTATCTCAGTGACATCTCAAGTAATGGACGGCGGACTTTTGATTTTGCGGCGCCCTTGTCATTAAGCCAAAATTCGCGGCTTGATGACAGGGCTGGGGCAAGTTTCCGGTCCATAGTGTAAGGTTCACCGGTTATCTTGATTCTCGTTTAATGAAAAAAATAAAATCATTGGAAAGAGATCATGCAAAGACGAAATCAGGTTGTTCACTTGTCTACCGAGAAAGGGATTAAAGAGTAACAGGACTGGTTAACTCTTGCATTGACGAATAGAACACCTTCGGGATGTCTTTATTCTGCCTTTTAAAATAATTAAAATCACAGGAAAGACAGAAAGCTAAATTAAGACACTGCTGTGGAGTTTGCCAGGAATGAAATGAAAGAGCAAAGGGACTTGCTAACTCTTGCATTAGGGAGTTGGACATCATAGAGAAGTCTTTATTTTCCTTTCATGAAATAATTAAAATCACGAATAAATGAAGCGGAAACGAAGTCAAACAGCTTCAGAATTACCCAAGAAAGGGGTCAAAGGAGATGAAGGAGTTGGACAGCATAATATAAAAGTCTTGATTCTTCTCTCATGAAAGAATTAATGTCACAGAAAAGAGAGAAAGAAACGAAGGCAGCCTGTTCAATAATTATCCAGGAATGGGATGAAAAGTAAAGTGACTGGTCAACACTTGCATTAGGGAATAGGAGAGTACAGGGATGTCTTTATTCTCCCCGTTCTAAATAATACATAGGAAGAACAGACACCAAATGACATGTCGGTCTATGGCGAGGGTGTCTGTTTACTACCGCTACTACTAGTAATCTACGTGTGGTAGGACAGGATAGAATAGAGAGCTCACAGTAAGGAAATAAAGTAGAAACGAAGAAAAGGCTGATCTGGAGTTAACCAAGAGAAGGATGAAGGAGTGAAGGGACGGGTCAACTTTTGCATTAGGGAGTTGGACAGCATAGATCTGAGCTTGAGTAGAGTCTGTACAGCAGGATCACAGGAGGAAGATGTGTACAGTTAGCAATTTTAGAAGAGCAAGTAATATGAAAAAAAAGATAGAAGATAAAAGAGAAGGAACATTGTATCGCCTGCTTTTCCTTATTTTTCCTTTCAACACTTCTTTTTTTTTCCTTTCTTTCCTTCTCTGTATTTTCTGTGCCCACTCTATTTACTTATTTTTCCCCTCTTTCCCCTACTCTTCCCTCTCTTCCCCAACTCTTCCCCTCCTTTTCCCCCTCTTCCTCTCCTTTTCCCTCCTCTTCCACCTTTCCTCCTCACTCTTCCCCTCTTTCTCCCTTATATTCCCTTTTTCCTCTTACTCTTCCCCAACTCTTCCCCTCTCTTCTCCTGCACTTTGCCTCTCCTTTTCTCTCTTTCCTATCTCCCCTACTCTTCCTCTCTTTCCCTCCTCTTCTTTTCTCTACTTCTCCCTCTTTCTTCCTCCTCATTCCCCCACTCTTCCCCTTTTTTTCCCGTTGTTTCCCCTCTTTTCTCTCCACTCTTCCCCTCTTTCTTCCTCCTATTTCCTCTTTTCCCTTAGTCCTCCCCTCTTCCTCCGCTCTTCCCCATCTCTTCCCCTCTCTCCCCCCACATTTCGCCTCCCTTCCACTTTTTTTCCCTATCTCCCCCTACTCTTCTCTTTTCACCCTCTTCTACTCCTTTCCCTATTCCCTCTTTCTTCCTACTCTTTCCTTCTTTTCCCCTGCGCTTCCCCTCTTTTCTCCACACTTCTCCTATTCTCCCTCTTTTCCTCCCTCTCCCTCCTTTTCCTTCCTCTTATCTCCCACTCCCTCCTTTTCCTCCCTCTTTTCTCCCACTCCCTCCTTTTCCTCCCTCTTTTCTCCCACTCCCTCCTTTTCCTCCCTCTTTTCTCCCACTCCCTCCTTTTCCTCCCTCTTTTCTCCCACTTCCTCCTTTTCCTCCCTCTTTTCTCCCACTCCCTCCTTTTCCTCCCTCTTTTCTCTCACTCCTTCTTTTCCTTCCTCTTTTCTCCCACTCCCTCCTTTTCCTCCCTCTTCTCCCTCTCCCTCTTTTCCTTCCTCTTTTCTCCCTCCTCCTTTTCCTCCCTCTTTTCTCCCCTCCCTCTTTCCTTCCTCTCTTCTCCCCTCCCTCCTTTTCCTCCCTCTTTTCTCCCTCCCTCCTTTTCCTCCCTCTTTTCCCTCCTCCCTCCTTTTCCTCCCTCTTTTCTCCCTCCCTCTTCTCCTTCCTCTTTTCTCCCACTCCCTCCTTTTCCTCCCTCTTTTCTCCCACTCCCTCTTTTCCTTCCTCTTTTCTCCCACTCCCTCCTTTTCCGATCTCTTTTCTCCCACTCCCTCCTTTTCCTCCCTCTTTTCTCCCACTCCCTCCTTTTCCTCCCTCTTTTCTCCCTCCTTTCCTCCTCCTCCTTTTCCTCCCTCTTTTCTCCCTCCCTCCTTTTCTTCCCCTCTTTTCTCCCCTCCCTCCTTTTCCTCCTCTTTTCTCCCATTCCCTCAATTTCCTCCCTCTTTTCTCCCTCCCTCCTTCTCTTCCCTCTTTTCTCCCCTCCTCATTTTCCTCCCTCTTTTCTCCCACCCCCTCCTTTTCCTCCCTCTTTTCTCCCACTCCCTCCTTTTCCTCCCTCTTTTCTCCCATTCCCTCATTTTCCTCCCTCTTTTCTCCCTCCCTCCTTTTCCTCCCTCTTTTTCCCCTCCTCCTTTTCCTCCCTCTTTTCTCCCTCCCTCCTTTTCCTCCCTCTTTCTCCCTCCCTCCTTTTCCTCCTCTTTTCTCCCTCCCTCCTCCTTTTCCTCCCTCTTTTCTCCCTCCCTCCTTTTCCTCCCTCTTTTCTCCCCCTCCTCCTTTTCCTCCCTCTTTTCTCCCTCCCTCCTTTTCCTCCCTCTTTCTCCCCTCCTCTCCTCCCTTTTCCTCCCTCTTTTCTCCCTCCCTCCTTTTCCTCCCTCTTTTCTCCCTCTTTTCTCCCTCCTCCTTTTCCTCCCTCTTTTCTCCTCTCCTCCTCCTCCTTTTTCTCCCTCTTTTCTCCCTCCCTCCTTTTCCTCCGTCTTTTTCTCCCTCTCCTCCTTTCCTCCCTCTTTTCCTCCCACTTTTTCTCCCACTTCCTCCTTTTCCTCCCTCTTTTTCTCCCTCTTTTCTCCCTCCCTCCTTTTCCTCCCTCTTTTCTCCCACTCCCTCCTTTTCCTCCCTCTTTTTCTCCCTCTTTTTCTCCCACTCCCTCCTTTTCCTCCCTCTTTTCTCCCACTCCCTCCTTTTCCTCCCTCTTTTCTCCCACTCCCTCCTTTTCCTCCCTCTTTTCTCCCACTCCCTCCTTTTCCTCCCTCTTTTCTCCCTCTCCCTCCTTTTCCTCCTTTTCTCCCACTCCTTCCTTTTCCTCCCTCTTTTCTCCCACTCCCTCCTTTTCCTCCCTCTTTTCTCCCACTCCCTCCTTTTCCTTCCTCTTTTCTCCCACTCCCTCCTTTTCCTATCTCTTTTCTCCCACTCCCTCCTTTTCCTCCCTTTTTTCTCCCCTCCTCCTTTTTCCTCCTCTTTTCTCCACTCCCTCCTTTTCCTCCCTCTTTTCTCCCACTCCCTCCTTTTCCTCCCTCTTTTCTCCCACTCCCTCCTTTTCCTCCCTCTTTTCTCCCACTCCCTCCTTTTCCTCCCTCTTTTCTCCCACTCCCTCCTTTTCCTCCCTCTTTTCTCCCACTCCCTCCTTTTCCTCCCTCTTTTCTCCCACTCCCTCCATTTCCTAACTCTTTTCTCCCTCCCTCCTTTTCCTCCTCTTTTCTCCCTCCCTCCTTTTCCTCCTCTTTTCTCCCTCCTTCCTTTTCCTCCCTCTTTCTCCCTCCCTCCTTTTCCTCCCTCTTTTCTCCCTCCCTCCTTTTCCTCCCTCTTTTCTCCCTCCCTCCTTTTCCTCCCTCTTTTCTCCCTCCCTCCTTTTCCTCCCTCTTTTCTCCCTCCCTCCTATTCTCCCTCTTTTCTCCCACTCCCTCATTTTCCTCCCTCTTTTCCTCCCGCTCCCTCCTTTTCATCCCTCTTTTCTCCCTCCTCCTCCTTTTCCTCCTCTTTTCTCCCTCCCTCCTTTTCCTCCCTCTTTATCCCTCCCTCCTTTTCCTCCCTCTTTTCTCCCCTCCTCCTTTTCCTCCTCTTTTCTCCCCTCCCTCCTTTTCCTCCCTCTTTCTCCCTCCCTCTTTTTCTCCTCTTTTCTCCCTCCTCCTTTTCCTCCCTCTTTTCTCCCTCCCTCCTTTTCCTCCCTCTTTTCTCCCACTCCCTCCTTTTCCTCCCTCTTTTTCTCCCACTCCCTCCTTTTCCTCCCTCTTTTCTCCCACTCCCTCCTTTTCCTCCCTCTTTTCCTCCCTCTTTTTCTCCCACTCCCTCCTTTTCCTCCCTCTTTTCTCCCTCTCCCTCCTTTTTCTCCCTCATTTCCTCCCACTCCCTCTTTTCTCCCACTCCCACCTTTTCCTCCCTCTTTTCTCCCACTCCTTCCTTTTCCTCCCTCTTTTTCTCCCACTCCCTCCTTTTCCTCCATCTTTCTCCCCTCCTCCTTTTCCTCCTCTTTTCTCCCTCCTCCTTTTCCTCCCTCTTTCTCCCCTCCCTCCTTTTCCTCCCTCTTTTCTCCCTCTCCTCCTTTTCCCTCTTTTCCTCCTCCCTCTTTTCCTCCTCTTTTCCCTCCCTCCTTTTCCTCCCTCTTTTCTCCCACTCCCTCCTTTTCCTCCCTCTTTTCTCCCACTCCCTCCTTTTCCTCCCTCTTTTCTCCCACTCCCTCCTTTTCCTCCCTCTTTTCTCCCACTCCCTCCTTTTCCTCCCTATTTTCTCCCACTCCCTCCTTTTCCTCCCTCTTTTCTCCCACTCCCTCCTTTTCCTCCCTCTTTTCTCTCATTCCCTCCTTTTCCTCCCTCTTTTCTCCCACTCCCTCCTTTTCCTCTCTCTTTTCTCCCACTCCCTCCTTTTCCTTCTTCTTTTCTCCCACTCCCTCCTTTTCCTCCCTCTTTTCTCCTCTTACCCTCTTTTCCCAATTACTCCCCTCCTTACCACAACACTTTCCCTCATTTCCCTTATGCTTTGCCTCTTTTCCCCTTTCTTCCTCACTTTTCCCCACTTTTTCCCAATTTCCCTTACTCTCATTCTTTTCCCTCCCTCTTTTCTTCTTTTCTCCATCTGTTTCCCTCCCCTGTTTTCCCCACTTTTCCCTTTTTTTTCCCTACTCTTCCTTATTTCCCTCCACATTTTCCTGCGATCTCCCTCTTTTCTTCTTTTCTCCATCTGTTTCCCTCCCCTCTTTTCCCCACTTTTCCCTTTTTTCCCTACTCTTCCTTATTTCCCTCCACATTTTCCTGCGATCTCCCTCCCCTGTTTTCCCCACTTTTCCCTTCTTTTTCCCTACTTTTCCTTCCTTCCCTCCCCATTTTCTTCATTTCTCCCTCTTTTCCCTTCAGTCCTCTCTTTCCTCCCCCCCCCATTCCCCTCCAACCCCAACCCCCTTCGTTCCCTCTTTCCCCTCGGAGTAGCGCGGGGAAACACACTTCTTTCGCCAGGGTGGAGTGGGTTAGTATTTCTCCCGCGAATATTAGGTCAGGGAAAATATTGCTCCGGGAAATATGAGCGACCCGCGGGGAAGTATTGCTGAGGGGAGGGAAATAAGTCACACGTTACTCGGCGGGAAATTGCCGATGTTGTTATTAGTAGTTTTGATGTGGTTCGTTTGTAGGTTTTGTTTGTTTGTTATTTATTATTTTGTTTGTTTATTTTTTGGGGGGGTCACTGTTATTAGTTGTTATTGTCACTGTTGTTATCTTAATCTTTCCAAAACTATCTTAATCATACTAACGTTATCTTAATCTGAAAACAAATACTAACGACGCTATCTTATTCTTAAAAAAAATTACGACGCTATCTTAATATTAAAAAAAATACTAACGACGCTATCTTAATCTTAAAAAAACTGAGGACGCTATCTTAATCTTAAAAAAATTACTAACGACGCTATCTTAATCTTAAAATATACTAACGACGCTATCTTAATCTTTAAAAAATTACTAACGACGCTATCTTAATCTTAAAATATACTAACGACGCTATCTTAATCTTTAAAAAATTACTAACGACGCTATCTTAATCTTAAAATATACTAACGACGCTATCTTAATCTTTAAAAAATTACTAACGACGCTATCTTAATCTTAAAAAATTACTAACGACGCTATCTTAATCTTAAATAATTACTAACGACGCTATCTTAATCTTAAAAAATTACTAACGACGCTATCTTAATCTTAAAAAAATTACTAACGACGCTATCTTAATCTTAAAAAAATTACTAACGACGCTATCTTAATCTAAAAACAATACTAACGACGCTATCTTAATCTTAAAAAAAACTGAGGACGCTATCTTAATCTTAAAAAAAATTACTAACGACGCTATCTTAATCTTAAAAAAAATTACTAACGACGCTATCTTAATCTTTAAAAAATTACTAACGACGCTATCTTAATCTTTAAAAAATACTAACGACGCTATCTTAATCTTAAAAAATACTAATGACGCTATCTTAATCTTTAAAAAATTACTAACGACGCTATCTTAATCTTAAAAAAATTACTAACGACGCTATCTTAATCTTTAAAAAATTACTAACGACGCTATCTTAATCTTAAAAAAAATTACTAACGACGCTATCTTAATCTTTAAAAAAATTACTAACGACGCTATCTTAATCTTAAAAAAACTGACGACGCTATCTTAATGTTAAAAAATTACTAACGACGCTATCTGAATCTTAAAAAAACTAACGACGCTATCTTAATCTGAAAAAAAATACTAACGACGCTATCTTAATCTTAAAAAAATTACTAACGACGCTATCTTAATCTTAAAAAATTACTAACGACGCTATCTTAATCTTAAAAAATTACTAACGACGCTATCTTAATCTAAAAACAATACTAACGACGCTATCTTAATCTTTAAAAAAAATTACTAACGACGCTATCTTAATCTTAAAAAAACTGACGACGCTATCTTAATGTTAAAAAATTACTAACGACGCTATCTGAATCTTAAAAAAACTAACGACGCTATCTTAATCTTAAAAAAACTACTAACGACGCTATCTTAATCTTAAAAAAAATTACTAACTACGCTATCTTAATCTTACAAAAACTAACGACGCTATCTTAATCTTTAAAAACTAACGACGCTATCTTAATCTTTAAAAACTAACGACGCTATCTTAATCTTTAAAAAACTAACGACGCTATCTTAATCTTAAAAAAAACTAACGACGCTATCTTATTCTTTAAAAAACTAACGACGCTATCTTAATCTGAAAAAAATACTAACGACGCTATCTTAATCTGAAAATAAGTAAAGACGTTACCCTAATCCTTTCCAGTCTAACATTTGCAATTTGTTATTAGTATCATTATCATCATTGTTAGTAGTAGTATTACAGATCATTATTATTATTATTATTATTATTATTATTATTATTATTATTATTATTATTATTATTATTATTATTATTATTATTATTATTATTATTATTATTATTATTATTATTATTATTATTATTATTATTATTATTATTATTATTATTATTATTATTATTATAATTATTATTATTATTATTATTATTATTATTATTATTATTATTATTATTATTATTATTATTATTATTATTATTATTATCATCATTACTGAGAAAGAGAACTTGAGATGAGTAGTAAAGAGGAATATTAATGAAGGAAACTAAAGAGGAATTGTAAAAAAAAAATATTTATGAGAAATGGTAAAAAGAGGAAGAACAAAGAAAACAATGAATTAGAAAGTGAAGAGGGATGATGATGAAGGAAATCAAAGAGGAATTGCGAGAGGGAATAAAGTTTGGAAATATTTAGTGAAGAGTTATATGATATAGTCCTGAATTTTCAAACCAGAATCATAAAACGGAGGAGGAAGGAAGATTACTGAGGCGATGATATCAAGAGGGAGAAAGAAGATGGAATATTTCTCAAGAGTTACAAAGGCGAAAAGTAAAACGAATAAGTATTAAGTAGGATTAAAATGTTGAAAAGGAAAAATGAGGAACAGAATGGAGTTAATGTGTAAGGAAAGATGATAAGGAATATTAAGGATGTGGAAGGAAGAAAGAAGGAGGAAGGAAGGAAGAAAGGAAGGAACAAAGAAAAAAAAGATACTTACGAAGAAGGAAAGAAAGAGAGAAAGAAATATATATTGAAAGATAAAAGGAAAGGAAGGAAGGAAGGAAGAAAGAAAAAAAAAGACAGTTACGAAGAAGGAAAGAAAGAGAGAAAGAAATATATATTGAAAGATAAAAGGAAAGGAAGGAAGGAAGACAGAAAAAAAAAGACAGCTACGAAGAAGGAAACAAAGAGAGAAAGAAATATATATTGAAAGATAAAAAGAAAGGAAGGAAGGAAGGAAGAAAGAAAAAAAAAGACAGTTACGAAGAAGGAAATAAAGAGAGAAAGAAATATATATTGAAAGATAAAAGGAAAGGAAGGAAGGAAGAAAGAGCGAAATGAAGAAAGGGATGAAGGAAAGAATGGAGAAAGAAGGAAAGAAATCAGGAAGGAAGCAAGGAAGGAAAGTGAAATTAGAGAAAACGAAACAGTAGGAAGAAAGTAAATAAAACGAAAGAAAAAGATACTTGGATAGAAAAATAGACATGGATAGATGGATAGATAGACATTTAGATATATAGATAAATAGATAGATAGATATTTAAATAGATAGATGGAATGATAGACGGGAAGAAAGAAAGATAGGAATAAATAAATGAATGAATGAGTGAAAGAAGGAAGGAAGCGAGGAAAGAATGAAGGACGAATTACAAGTCGGAAAAATATCAAGGAGGAACATGAAGGAGGAATCTTAAGAGGGAAAAAAAGATACAGAAACACATTTAAAAGGAAGAAAAAAAAACTAAGCGGGCATATTTAAAGGAAGGAATATTTCAAGAGGAAGGGAGATGGGTGAAGGATGCAACACACTCCGTCTTCCCGCAACACAAGAAGGAGATAAATGTTAGCGTGTTGTGTTGCGGGGAATTATTTCTCGTGTGAATGGTGTTTCTTTGTGTTGATGGGCTAATGGGCTGGGACGAAGGGAAGGGAATGGGAGGAAACAGGAAGGGGAGGAGATGGGTGAGGGGAGGTGAGGGGAAGGTGGAGGGGAAAGGGAGGAGTTGGGGAAGAGAGAGAAGAGGGGGAGTGGGGAAGATTAAAGGGAAGGGAGAGTAGATAGTATTAGTGGTAGTAGTAGTAGTAGTAGTAGTAGTGGTGGTGGTGGTGGTGATGATGGTGATGATGATGATGATGATGGCAGTGATGGTGATGATGGTGGTGGTGATGGTGATAGATAGATAGATAGATGGAGGTTGTTGTGGTGGTAGTGATGGTGATGGTTGTGGTAATTTTAGTGGTAGTGATGGTGGTGGTGATGATGATGAAGGTGGTGGTGGTGGTGATGGTGGTGGCGGAACAGACAGCTTAACAATCGTAAAGACAAATTGCTTTCCTGAGAGAGAGAGAGAGAGAGAGAGAGAGAGAGAGAGAGAGAATGATTTATAACCAAAGCACCTGCGCCCCGTACCAAGCATAACAGCCTTGACGTCACCCCGGGCCCCTCCACAAGCATAATGACGCAATGGAGGGCCACTCACTATGCATAATGCCCTCCTCAACCCATTACATCCCATTAACTTTGCTCCTAACCCTTTTTAACCTCCCTTTCATACACTCTTCCCTTTAATTCAGTTCCTTAAATTATCCTTCATTTTTCTAACCCATTAACTAAACCCATTAATCCTTAGCCATTGCCTATTTTTATCACCTATTATTTTTTTTTATTTTTTTTTATTTTTTGCTCAGCCATTTGCGTCTTTCGTCGGGCTTTTCAGTTTGTCAGTCTACCTTTTTCAGTCTCCCTTTTTCAGTCTACCTTTTTCAGTCTACCTTTTTCAGTCTACCTTTTTCAGTCTACCTTTTTCAGTCTACCTTTTTCAGTCTACCTTTTCCAGTCTACCTTTTTCAGTCTACCTTTTTCAGTCTACCTTTTTCAGTCTACCTTTTTCAGTCTACCTTTTTCAGTCTACCTTTTTCAGTCTACCTTTTTCAGTCTGTCTTTTTCAGTCTTCCTTTTTCAGTCTGCCTTTTTCAGTCTACCTTTTTCAGTCTACCTTTTTCAGTCTACCTTTTTCAGTCTACCTTTTTCAGTCTATCTTTTTCAGTCTACCTTTTTCAGTCTACCTTTTTCAGTCTACCTTTTTCAGTCTACCTTTTTCAGTCTACCTTTTTCAGTCTACCTTTTTCAGTCTACCTTTTCCAGTCTACCTTTTTCAGTCTACCTTTTTCAGTCTACCTTTTTCAGTCTACCTTTTTCAGTCTATCTTTTTCAGTCTATCTTTTTCAGTCTATCTTTTTCAGTCTACCTTTTTCAGTCTATCTTTTTCAGTCTACCTTTTTCAGTCTACCTTTTTCAGTCTGTCTTTTTCAGTCTTCCTTTTTCAGTCTGCCTTTTTCAGCCTATCTTTTTCAGTCTATCTTTTTCAGTCTACCTTTCTCACACCCATTAACTAAATCCATTATTCATTAACAAATCGAATCACCTTATTTTCCCTCTCATTATCTTTTTATTTAACCATTTATGTCTTTAATCTCGTTCTTTTAATAGTCCATCTTCTTTTTTCCTACCCATAAAGTATTACCCATTGAAATCATCTATTTTTTCCCTCCATTACTTTTTTATTTAACTATTTTCATCTTTTATACGAGTCTTTAATTTATGCCTCCTCCTTTCTTATACCCAATTTCCCTTACTCTCATTCTTTTCCTCCTTCTTTTCTTCTTTTCTCCATCTCTTTCCCTCTTTACCCCACTCATCCCCTGTTTTCCCCACTTTTCCCTTCTTTTCCCTACTCTTCCTTATTTCCCTCCATATTTTCCTGCTTTCTCCCTCTTTGCCCCTCAGTCCTCTCTTTCTCCCCCCTTCCTCTCCAACCCCATTCCTTTTTTTACTTAATTATCTACTTCTTTCATCTAGCTCTTAAATCATCTGTCTTCCTCTCTCAAACCATTTACCATTACCCATTTATATTACCTATTTTCCTTTTACCTATTTTTTCTTTCCCCTTTCTTATTCATTTACTAGCTTATTTACGTTTTTCATCGGGCTCTCTAAATTATTCATCGTCTTTTCTCATACCCATTGTCCGTTCCCTATTCACAGTTACCTATTACACATTTTTTTACAGCTAAAGAAACAGCTCAAGGGCAACAAAAAAAGGTGTAAGAAAAAAAATCCCGCTAATCGCTGTTCCTACAGAGACAAAAGTTATGAGCGGCCAAAAGAGAGGTCAATTTCGGGAGGAGAGGTGTCTTGATACACTCCTCTTGAAAGAATTCAAGTCAAAGGCAGGAGGAAATATAGACGAAGGAAGGCTGCTCCAGTGTTTACCAGTGTAAGGGATGAAAGAATGAAGATGCTGGTTAACTCTTGCATAAAGGGTTTGGACAGAATAGGGATGAGCATGAGTAGAAAGTCGTGTGCAACAGGGCCGCGGGAGGAGGGGAGGCATGCAGTTAGTAAGTTCAGAAGAGCAGTCAGCATGAAAATATCGATAGAAGATAGAAAGAGAGGCAACATGGCGGCGGACTTTAAGAGGTAGAAGACTTTCAGTATGAGGAGGGGAGCTGATGAGATGAAAATCATTAGACTCCACTCCGTCCAGGAGAGCTGTGTGAGTGGAGCCCCCCCACACATGAGATGCATACTCCATACGAGGGCGGACAAGGCCCCTGTAGATGGATAGCAACTGTGCGGGGGAGAAGAACTGGCGGAGACGGTACAGAACGCCCAGCCTCGAGGAAGCTGATTTAGTAAGAGAAGAGATATGAAGTTTCCAGTTGAGATTTTGAGTTAAGGATAGAGCAAGGATGTTTAGTGTTGAAAAAGGTGATAGCTGAGTGTTGTCAAAGAATAGGGGATAGTTGTTTGGAAGATTGTGTCGAGTGGATAGGTGGAGAAACTGTGTTTTTGAGGCGTTGAAGGACACCATGGGACACATGGGTAGGCGGTGGCCGAAATGGTAGCGTACTGGGCCCACATTCACCGCGTGATGGACGACGCGGGTTCGAATCCCCACGCTACCACTCGGATTTTTCAGTCACCGCCGAGTGGCTTAAAACTACCCACATGCTGTCCTGAAGACCACCCATCAACCCGGACTCTCTAGAGAACGAGTTCCGGGGGGCAGCATGAGCCAATGCAAGATGGCGCCACTATAAACACTCGCCTGCGCCAGAACGGGCTGGGCCGACCATCAGGCCCCACCTGGAAGAAGCCCTGGGCCGACCATCAGGCCCCACCAGGAAGATGCCTACCGGCGCAACAGGCAACGACGTAAAAAAAAAAAAAAAAAAAAAAAAACAGGTTCTTCTTGCCCCAATCGGAAATAATAGTAAGATCTGAGGCTAAGCGTTCTGTTGCCTCCAGCCTGGAATCGTTTAGTTTCTGTTGGGTGGGTCTTATATTAAAGAAGTTGAGTAATGCAGAGTAGAGTCATCGGCGTAAGAATGGATAGGAAAGTTCGTTTTGGAAAGATCATCAATGAAGAACAGAAAGAGTTGGAGATTGGACAGAACCCTGCAGGATACCTCTGTTAATAGGTTTAGGGGAAGAACAGTGACCGTCTACCCCAGCATAACTAGAACGGTCAGATAGGAAACTGGAGATAAAGGTACAGAGAGAAGAATAGAAACCGTCGGAGGGTAGTTTGGAAAGCAAAGATTTGTGCCAGACCCTATCAAAGGCTTTTGATATTTCAGTCATCCTTTTTATCCCTTCATTACTTTTTATTCAAATATTTACGTCTATCATATGGGTCTTTAAATTACCCATCTTCCTCTTTCATACCCATTAACCATTGCCCATTTATTTACATTATTTTCTCTCAAGTTACTTTTTTATTCAACCATTTACGAGTTTCATCTTCCTTCTTCCTTCCCTTTTCGTCTTATTTATCTTCCTTCATCCTACACATTAACCATTGCCTATTAACTATTGCCCATATAAATCACCTTTTTATCTCCCTTACTTTTGTATTTAATCATTCATGTCTTTCATCTGGCTCTTTTTAATTACCTGTACTTTAACATCATCACCATTGCCATCATATATCATCATATATCATATAATAATTAAATATTTGAATTACTTGTCAAAAAATAGGTGAATATTTTTTTAATAAGGAAACAGATAGAGAAGAAAGATAAGGAAAGAAAGAAGTAAAGAATGAATGAATGAACGAATGAAAGAAAGAAAAATGAGAGAAAAAAAGAAGAAAGATCAGATATGAGAGAGAGGAAGGGAGGAAGGAAGAAGGGCTTGAGCGAAGAAGGAAGAGAAAGAAGAGGAGGAAGGAGAGGGAAGGTGGAGGGATGACGAGGCAGATTTGATTTTCTTCTTTTTTTATTTTCTTCCTTTTTATCACTTTCTTGTCACATTCCTTTTATTTTCCCTTGACAATCTGGACAAGTTTTCCTGTCTGTCTGTTTGTCTGTCTGTCTGCCTGTTTGTTTGTCTGTCTAGGATTCTGTCTGTCTGTTTGTGTCTGTCTAATTGTCTGTCTATCTGTCTGTTTGTCAGTCTGTCTGTCTGTCTGTTTGTCTGTCTAGAATTCTGTCTGTCTGTCTGTCTGCTTATTTGTCTGTCTGTATATCTGTCAGTTTGTCTGTCTAGAATTCTGTCTGTCTGTTCGTCTGTCTGTCTGTCTGTTTGTCTGTCTAGAATTCTGTCTGTCTGTCTGTCTGCTTATTTGTCTGTCTGTATATCTGTCAGTTTGTCTGTCTAGAATTCTGTCTGTCTGTATATCTGTCAGTTTGTCTGTCTAGAATTCTGTCTGTCTGTTCGTCTGTCTGTCTGTTTGTCTGTCCCTAGAATTTTGTCTGCCTTTGTGTCTGTCACTTCTCTCTCTCTCTCTCTCTCTCTCTCTCTCTCTCTCTCTCTCTCTCTCTCTCTCTCTCTCTCTCTCTCTCTCTCTCTCTCTCTCTCTCTCTCTCCAATTATCTTACATCTTCCTCCTTCATTGTATGCTCCATTTCCTTCCTTTCTTACCTTCCTTCCTTCCTTTCTTCCTTCTTCCTTCCCTTCCTTCTTAGTCTCTCTTTCTTCTCTCTATTAACGGTTCCTTGCACTTTCCTCTTTCCTTTTCTCTTCCATTCCCATCCTTCTCTGCTCCTTTTGTCCTCTTTCTTCTTCTTTTTCTCTATTTCTTTTCCTTTCACTCGTTCCGTCCTTTGTTCCATATATTTCTTCTTTGCATCCTTTTATTCACGTTCTTTTTTCCCTAATTTCATATCCGTCTTTTCTTTCTTCCCATTTTTGCTCTTCATCTTTTTTTTCCCTCTTTTCATCTTTTCATTTTTTCTTCCTCTTCCTCTCTCTCTCTCTATCTATTATTTTCTCACCCTTTCTTTACCATTTCCTTCCTCTTTTTCTCACTCTATCATTTATCTCTCTTCCTTTACACACACACACACACACACACACACACACAGCACTTAAAGGAAGAACACAAGTCAAAAGGAAACAGAACACAGAAAACATTTAAGGGAATAACGATCTCAAGTAATTACTGAAGTGGAGGAGGAGGAGGAGGAGGAGGAGGAGGAGGAGGAGGAGGAGGAGGAATACACAGCCATACATGAACGAGCCTTTGTTAATTGTAAGTTATGGAAGGAAACGGAGAAGAGGAGGGGAGGGAGGGAGGAGGAGGAGGAGGAGGAGGGTGAGGAAGAGGAGGAGGAGGAGAGAGAGAGAGGAGGAGAAGAGAGAGAGAGAGAGAAGAGAGAAAAGAGAAGAGAGAGAGAGAGAGAGAGAGAGAGAACCTTTCTCTTGCCTTTCTCTCCTTCCTTCATATATTCTAGCTTTTATCTCTCTCTCTCTCTCTCTCTCTCTCTCTCTCTCTCTCTCTCTCTCTCTCTCTTTTTCAAAAGTGTGCGTGTCGGTTGGGGGTACATGTGTGTGGGTGTGCGCGCGCGCGCGTGCCAGCATACGTGCGTCCGTGCGTGTGTGTGTGTGTGTGTGTGTGTGTGTGTGTGTTTTATTCACCACGGCCTGATCACGCGTTGGTCTCGTATTTGCCAGCAAGTAATTGTTACCCTACAGACAAGAGCAAGCTCTTATAGAGGTTTTGCAGTAACGTCACGATATAGCGTCGTCTGCTCCTTGTGCGTCGTCTGCAAACCCGCTGGTGGTCACCTCCCCAGCAGAGTGAGCAGACGGACCACGTGTGCCCCATCCCCAAGTCACTACCCGCGGGCAAATGGCAGGACCTTCAGCATCATTTGTGTTAAGTGATTACGCGAGATCGCTTGAGAATGCTGCGAAGCTAAGATACATCGAAAAAATCAGTGCTTTTGGAGGTATAGACCCTTATTTATTAGGGAAACACCCCGAGTCTGCTCCCCTGCTGTCCTCAAACGACCTGCCCAACATCGGTTACCATGATATATATAGCTATCTGGTGAACAGCAAGAGCAAGCTGTTTACAGCTTGCTGGTGGGTAGACTGACTGACAGGGTTGCCAGTAGACTGGCTGTCTGGCTGACTGGTAGACTGGCTCTCTAGCTGGCTGGCTGTCTGGTTGACTGGTGGGTTGACTGGTTGCCTGGTGGGTTGATTGGCTGGCTGATTGGTAAACTGACTGTCTGTCTAACTGACCGACTGGATGGCTGACTGGTTGACTGGATGACTGACTGGGTGGTTGACTGACTGGCTGATTGGTTGGCTGGCTGGCTGGTTGACTGGCTGATTGGTTGGTTGGCTGACTGTCTGGCTGGTCGGTTGACTGGCTGTCCCTCTGCCTGGCCGATCTGTTGCTGACCAGTGATGCCCAGGTAGGCCCAGGTAGGCAGCACAGGCAGGCAAACAGGTGAGGGCAAGTGACGACAGGTGAGGGCAGGTGACGGCAAGTCACCTTACACTACGCACTCTTGGTCACTTCCCTGCGTACACTTATATACTCCACCCAGCACTGAGCTCTGTCCCTCTGTGCACTTTGCCTCCACTGAATTTCCTTTCCTATTTTCTTCCCCTGCTTGAGCGCCGCCATGCGTGTTTACCTCCGCCAGCTTGTTTACCTCCGCCAGCTCATGTAAATCCCGTTCCAGAGTAATCCCCCGCCACACAATAAGCTAGGGGACCCGGGGCAATACCTAAATGAGTGTTACCTCATGTAATAATCTGATAATTCTTGCCTGTAATATTTACCTCTGACAAAATGAGCACTGCAGAGTCGAGATGAAGCAGCCGGCCGCCAGTTTTCCCTCCTCACAGCTGCTATCCACTTCCCCCGCTCTTCTGGATTCGCTGGAAATCTATAAAATGACAGAATCTCTCCCGTGTCGGTTAGAACATCCAACCGCACAGCATACGTATCCCATGACGAACACACAGAGCACTTCTGCAGCCGCCACCAAGGTTTGCTCTGACATTGACCACCACCACTGACCACCAAGATGGCCGTGCAGGCCCGCGCTACCCCCGCACCCCCACTAATGACGTCAGCTGCAAAACCTCTATAGTCAGTCTCTGGGTACTGCTGAGAGCACACATCACACCCACTCTATCCCCCTCGATCAAGGGAGGACAGTAACCACTCCTTGTCAGTGGAAAAATCCCGGCCTGATCGGGTCTGGAACATTTTGCCGGTAAGGCCGGTGTGTTTGTGTGTGTGTGTGTGCGCGCGGGATAGAGAAAACAAGAGAAAGGAGAGAGGAATAAAAAAATAAAAATGCAGGTGGAAGTTACAATTCTCTCTCTCTCTCTCTCTCTCTCTCTCTCTCTCTCTCTCTCTCTCTCTCTCTCTCTCTCTCTCTCTCTCTCTCTCTCTCTCTCTCTCTCTCTCTCTCTCTCTCTCTCTCTCTCTCTCTCTCTCTCTCTCTCTCTCTCTCTCTCTCTCTCTCTCAGTTCCACTTTCCGTCATGCTGATATGAAGGAGAGAGAGGAGAATACATAAAGACAGAATAAATGAAGGAAGGAAAGGCGGGCAAAGAAATGGAGGTAAGAGGAGGAGGAGGAGGAGGAAGAGGAGGAGGAGGAGGAGGAGGTAGAGGAGGAGGAGGAGGAGTTTCTCTTACCTTCTTGTTTACTATTTCTTATTTTTCTGTTATTCCTTTTTTTCCTTATTTCTTTTTTTTTCTCTCCCGCCCTCTCTTCCCTCTCCTGCATCCCTCTTGTTTTTCATCGTGTTTTTTTTAGCCGTTTGCTCCTTTATTATTTTCATTTGTTAGCTGAGCTTCTGTTTTTTTCTTACATTTCCTTTTTTTCTTTCTTTCATATTTTTTCTTTCTCTTTATATCTTTCATTTTGTATTTCATTTTCTTTTATTTATTTCGTGTCAATAGCATCTGTCTAGCAATAATACAACAGCAACAACAACAACAACTACTACTACTACTACTACTACTACTACTACTACTACTACTACTACTACTACTACTGCTACTACTACTACTACTACTACTACTACTACTACTACTACTACTACTACTACTACTACTACTACTACTACTACCACCAGTAATAATGATAATAGTAATAATAATAATAATAATAATAATAATAATAATAATAATGATAGCAATGATAATAATAATAAAAATAATGGCGCCTCAGCATCACCATAAAAAATATTTCCTCGCCTTTCATCGTCAGCACCAAAAGTTAAGGAATTTGGTGTCGTTGGTGATAATGGAGAGAGAGAGAGAGAGACGAGCAACATTTGTTTGAAAATTTTAGGCAAGGAAAATTTCGCCACAAAGAAATGAGAAAGAAAATAATTAAGAGAAACATTAAAAGTTTAACCACATTGTTTTTTTTTTATTTGTTCTTAGTTTCTTTTTCTTGTGACATTTTTTTTTCTTCTTTTTTATCATAATATTTCCCCTTTTTTCACGTCGTCGGTTCATTATTTGTTTTCTTTAAGTGTCTCACAATCATCCCTTTTCTTTTCCGTATTCTTTTTCTTACCCTTTTCTTATTTTTTTTTTCATTTCCTCTTAACTTTTCTTTACTTTTCTTTTCATTCCTTATCCTTACTTTTTTTCCTCTTCTCATCCTTACATTTTCTTCTTTCTGCATGTGCTATTTTTCTTTTTCTCATTTTTCTTTATATTCTTTTTGACCTCCCACTCATTATTTCCTCTTCCTTTAATTAATTTGTTTTTAAGTGCCTCACAATTATCATCCCTTTCTTTTCCATATTTTTTTCTTACCCTTTTCTTACTTATACTTTTTTTCGATTTCCTCTTAATTTTCCTTTTTTCTTTTCTTTTCACTCCTTATTCTTTCTTTTTTCCTCTTCTCATCCTTACATTTTTCTTTCTCCATTTGTTATTTTTCTTTTTCTTATTTCCTCTTTATCTATATTTTACCTCCCCACTTTTAATTTTCTCTTCCTTTCTTGCAATTCTCACTATTTTTTTTTCCTATTGTCTTCTATCCTACCTGTTTTCTTCTATATTTAATTTCCTTGTCTGCTTCCTATCATCTTTATTTCTTATTATCTCATTCTCTATCTCTCCTCCTCCTTCTGTTTGCGTGTTTTTTGTCCTCCCTTTTATTATTCATTTTCCCTCTCATTCTTTTTCTTCATTTTCCATTCTCATTTTCTACCTTTTCTTGTTTTTTTTCACATTTTTTCTCATGTCCTTTTATTTTGTAAAATTTGTTTCTTTTTTTCTATCGCTGTTTTCTTCCTTCTCCTACTGTCTTTCTCCCTCTCTTTCTTTTTTCTTTGTTCCATCTCTCTTTTCTCTTTACCCTTGCCTCCATGTTTTGTTTCCCTGATGATTTTTTTTTTCATTTTGTGCTCTCTCTCTCTCTCTCTCTCTCTCTCTCTCTCTCTCTCTCTCTCTCTCTCTCTCTCTCTCTCTCTCTCTCTCTCTCTCTCTCTCTCTCTCTCTCTCTCTCTCTCTCTCTCTCTCTCTCTCTCTCTCTCTCTCTCTCTCTCTCTCTCTCTCTCTCTCTCTCTCTCTCTCTCTCTCTCTCTCTCTCTCTCATCTCCACCACCATATATATTTCTCTTCCCCTTTAAATTAACTCTATTATGAATGGACATAAATTTCCCATAAATCAAAGAGCGAAACTTTTTAGTATAGACAGTTTCCTTAAAAATATTATTCGCACATTAACGTCTTCTTTCATTTTGCATCAGCGATTGTAGAATGAAATATTGCTTCTATTGATTAAGTTATCTTGAATATCGGTTTTATAATGCTTACCTTCCGAGCTGGTTCTAATTAGTAATAGCACTGTACATGTCGGTTCTTATATCTAGAGTTAGTATATCCATAATTTTGGCCTGAAAAAATAGGTTATTCGATTTTTAAATGGTCAAGCCTTAAGTTTCTAAGGAGTTTGATGTGAGATAAACGAATCCCAGATAAAGAAAAAAATAAAGAAAATAAGATAAATTAATTCCTGTATACATGTTTTCATTTGTTAAGGAACTGTGATGTTAGGTAAAGAAAAAAATGTTAACATTCTCTGAACGAGCTAAATTTTCTAGTGAGTTAGATATGCAATAAACGTTTGCCAAAAAAAGGAAAAAAGATAATTAGTAAGCATACTGGCGTATGCTGCAGCAGCATGGACTTTCCGCGTTCTGGATGAGAGCTGGTACAGGCGACTCCATTAGATACATTCCTCTTCACACACTCGCACAGAAGATTGGGCCCCTGTGTGAGGTACTGCCTGCACTACACACTCTATCTGGCTGCGACACAATAAGTAGGTTTGGTACGAAAGCTGCAGCTCTGAAAGCTGACCCAGTTGGCTTCCTACAAGGATTTGGACTGAATCCCAATGACCCATGCCTTGATGTGACAATGGCAAAAGCAGAAGTGTATCTGGTTCAGGTTTTGAATCTAGGGTCTTTATGCCAAACAACAGATGATCTAAGATACCAGATATATCATCAAAGTAAGGCTGTGACAATCGATCACCTGCCACCAACCTTGACCTCCACTATGGGGCATATTTGTAGAAGCTTTCATGCAGCACACTTGCAGATGAACTGTCTCACTGGAACTTCTCTTGATCCAAACCTGTATGGCTTCAGAAAAATGGATGGCCTGCTGATGCCTGACAGCTGCATTCAGATGCTTCCAGATGACATCGCCTTAAGCTATAACTGCCAGAAGTGTGCATCCAAGAGATGTGATTGTAGACGTCAACTCGCACCATGCTGTCTTTTATTTATTTATTTTTTTACAACAAAGGAGACAGCTCAAGGGCACACAAAAAAAGAAAACAATAATAAAAAAAGCCCGCTACTCGCTGCTCCCAAAAAAGAATCAAAAGAGGTGGCCGAAAGAAAGGTCAATTTCGGGAGGAGAGGTGTCCTGATACCCTCCTTTTGAAAGAGTTCAAGTCGTAGGCAGGAGGAAATACAGATGAAGGAAGATTGTTCCAGAGTTTACCAGCGTGAGGGATGAAAGAGTGAAGATGCTGGTTAATTCTTGCATAAGGGGTCTGGACAGTATAGGGATGAGCATGAGTAGAAAGTCGTGTGCAGCGGAGCCGCGGGAGGGGGGGAGGCATGCAGTTAGCAAGTTCAGAAGAGCAGTCAGCGTGGAAATATCGATAGAAGATAGAAAGAGAGGCAACATTGCGGCGGATTAAGAGGTAGAAGACGATCAGTAGGAGGAGGAGAGCTGATGAGACGAAGAGCCTTAGGGTCCACTCTGTCCAGAAGAGCTGTGTGAGTGGAGCCTCCCCACACGTGAGATGCATACTCCATACGAGGGCGGACAAGGCCCCTGTATATGGATAGCAACTGCGCGGGGGAGAAGAACTGGCGGAGACGATACAGAACGCCCAACCTCGAGGAAGCTGATTTAGCGAGAGAGGAGATATGAAGTTTCCAGTTGAGATTTTGAGTTATGGATAGACTTGCAGATGTCAGTCTGACAGTTCTCAGTGTATGAATCCCAGTGAACTGTAAAAAGTCCAGAATAAAGATAGGCATAGCTTGTGGCGTAAGAGGACACATAAATGACTATGTCACCATACGAACTTTTAAAATTTCAAAATTCAAAATCTTTTGTGTCATGAATACGGTAGGAGTAGGTAGGAAGACAACTACCAAACGAGCGTGAGCTACTCCCGGTGAGGATATATGGGAAGCGAGGAGGGTGCTGAAGCCCTTCAAAGACCCTTCCCATGTCCTCACTAACCGTTTCCCTTTTGTCTCATCAACACCAGAGAACAGTTCAGCATGCTCTCTAAAGATAGTTCCTTTCTCTTTCTACACCACACTACATTCACACAACACACACACCTTTTCCCAAAATTCAAAATTCAAAATGGCGAAAAACACTTCCTCGGAGTCCCCGCCTGGGGGGGGGGGACCATAAATTCCCCCGGGGAGGACTCCCCTTCTGGCTGCCGACTTGAGAGGTGTCCTGATAACTCCTCGAACCTCCTCCTTATCAATTTCTGCAACATTCGTGGTCTTCGTTCTAATTTTCATTCTGTGGAACACCATCTCTCCTCCTCTAAACCTCATCATCTCTTCCTCACCGAAACACAGGTTTCTGAGGCTACTGACAGCAACCTCTACTCTGTTCCCTCCTACTATCTCTATCCTAAATTTCAATCCAAAGCTGGATGTTGCGCCTACGTGCGCAACGACATCACTTGCTCTCGTGCCCACGACCTTGACTCTTCTGAATTTTCCACCATCTGGCTAAGACTTCATTGTCATTCTATTATTAAATACATCTATGCTGTTTATCTCTCACCTAACTCCACTAACTATGTAAAATTCTTTGACTATTTGAATTCTAAAGTGGAGCACATCTTGTCTCACTCTCCCTTCGCTGAAATCTCCATCTTGGGAGATCTCAATGTTCACCACCAGCTTTGGCTTTCATCCTCTTTCACTGACCAGCCTGGTGAACAAGCCTACAACTTTGCTCTCCTCAACGACCTAGAGCAGTTGGTTCAACACCCTACACATATTCCCGACCGTCTTGGATACAGGCCCAACATTCTAGACCTCTTCCTTACCTCTAATCCTTCTGCTTACTCTGTCAAACTGTTCTCTCCGTTGGGCTCCTCCGATCATAACCTTATTTCTGTTTCCTGTCCTATCGCTCCTGTACATCCTCAGGACCCACCGGAGAGGCGATGCCTCTGGCATTTTGCTTCAGCTCGGTGGGACGACCTGAGGATGTACTTTTCCTATTTCCCGTGGAATGATTACTGGTTCCTGGAGAGAGACCCCTCTGTGTGTGCCCAGCGCATCTCAGAGGTGATTGTCTCTGGAATGGAGGCATACATTCCACGTTCTTTCTCTACTCCTCATGCTAAAAAGCCTTGGTTCAATCATGCTTATTCTCGTGCTGTTAAAGATAGAGAGGCAGCTCACAAAGGGTTCCAGAGCCTTCGAACTCCCGCTAACTATGACCTTTACATTTCAGCCCGGAATCGTGACAAATCTATTCTCCGACCTACCAAAACTTCTTTTATCAATAGAAAATGTCAACACCTTGCTTCTTCTATATCTTCCCGTGACTTCTGGCATCTAGCAAAAAATGTCTCCTCCAATTTCACTTCTTCCTCTTTCCCTCCTCTCCTTAACCCTGACGGCAGCACTGCCGTCTCATCTGTCTCTAAGGCTGAACTCTTCGCTCAAACTTTCTGTAAAAACTCCACCTTGGACGATTCTGGGCATATTCCTCCTACTCATCCCCCCTCTGACTCCTTTATGCCTGTTATTAAGATTCTTCCAAATGATGTTTTCTATGCCCTCTCTGGCCTCAACTCTCAGAAGGCTTATGGACCTGATGGAGTGCCTCCTATTGTCCTTAAAAACTATGCTTCCGTGCTGACACCCTGCCTGGTCAAACTCTTTCGTCTCTGCCTATCAACATCTACCTTTCCTTCCTGATGGAAGTATGCCTTTGTACAGCCTGTGCCTAAGAAGGGTGACCGTTCCAATCCCTCAAACTACCGCCCTATAGCTTTACTTTCCTGTCTATCTAAAACTTTTGAATCAATCCTTAACCGGAAGATTCAAAAGCACCTTTCCACTTCTAACCTTCTATCTGATCGCCAGTATGGGTTCCGCAAGGGGCGTTCTACTGGTGATCTTCTTGCTCTCTTAACTGACTCTTGGTCATCCTCTCTTAGCCGTTTCGGTGAAACTTTCTCTGTTGCGCTAGACATATCGAAAGCCTTCGATAGAGTCTGGCACAAGTCTTTGCTTTCTAAACTGCCCTCTTTCGGATTCTATCCCTCTCTCTGTTCCTTTATCTCCAGTTTCCTTTCCGGCCGTTTTATCTCTGCTGTGGTAGACGGTCACTGTTCTTCCCCTAAACCTATCAACAGTGGTGTTCCACAGGGCTCTGTCCTATCACCCACTCTCTTCCTGTTATTCATCAATGATCTTCTTTCCATAACAAACTGTCCTGTCCACTCATACGCCGACGACTCCACTCTGCATTATTCAACTTCTTTCAATAGAAGACCCTCTCAACAGGAAGTACAGACTAGTCCAGACTAGAAGCTGCTGAACGCTTAACCTCAGATCTTGCTATCATTTCCGATTGGGGTACAAGGAACCTTGTGTCCTTCATTGCCTCAAAAACTCAATTTCTCCACCTATCAACACGACATAATCTTCCAAACACCCATCCCCTATTCTTCGACAACACTCAGCTATCACCATCTTCAACACTAAACATCCTCGGTCTATCCTTAACTCAAAATCTCAACTGGAAACTTGACATCTCCTCTCTCGCTAAATCAGCTTCCTCGAGGTTGGGCGTTCTGTATCGTCTCCGCCAGTTCTTCTCCCCTGCGCAGTTGCTATCCATATAGGCCTTGTCCGCCCTCGTATGGAGTATGCATCTCACGTGTGGGGGGCTCCACTCACACAGCTCTTCTGGACAGAGTGGAGTCTAAGGCTCTTCGTCTCATCAGCTCTCCTCCTCCTACTGATAGTCTTCTACCTCTTAAATTCCGCCGCGATGTTGCCTCTCTTTCTATTTTCTATCGATATTTCCTCGCTGACTGCTCTTCTGAACTTGCTAACTGCGTGCCTCCCCCCCTCCCGCGGCCCCGCTGCACACGACTTTCTACTCATGCTCATCCCTATACTGTCCAAACCTCTTATGCAAGAGTTAACCAGCATCTTCACTCTTTCATCCCTCACGCTGGTTAGCTCTGGAACAATCTTCCTTCATCTGTATTTCCTCCTGCCTACGACCTGAACTCTTTCAAGAGAAGGGTATCAGGACACCTCTCCTCCCGAAATTGACCTCTCTTTCGGCGACCTCTTATGATTCTTTTTTAGGAGCAGCGAGTAGCGGCCTTTTTTTTTATTATTGTTTCCTTTTTTTGTGCCCTTGAGCTGCTTCCTTTGTTGTAAAAAAAATAAAAATAATAATGATAATATACATAATTGCTCAGTTTTAGTTAATTAATTAAAAGATAGTGTAAGCAAACACTGAGGGGGGTCCTGTGTGCACTTGTAGGTCACATAAGTTACTCAAAAGCCTTGCCAAGTTGACGGCACCTATTTTTTTGCTGTGGCATACGATGTTTTTTTTCACATTTTTGCAGCCATTTTGAAAATCCAAGATGGCTGCTGCACTTAGACTATTTAAACATGATATACCATA
>NC_066557.1:2816393-2863893 GCF_024679095.1 Eriocheir sinensis
TCTTCTCTTTTTCCGTCCTTCCCTCCTATCTTCTTCCTTTCTTTCTGCTTCAACGGCTCTCTCTTCTTCCCTGCTTCCTTCCTTCATCCCTTCTTCATTTCCTCTTAAATTTCTATCTTTCTCTTCATTTCTCCTTTCTTTATTAACTTTCTCCCTCTTACATCCTTTCTTCCTTCTTCTGTTCTTCCCCCTTGATTCTCCTTTTCCTTTGCCTCATGACTCGTTAATTAATTTCTTTCTCTCTTTTTCCTTCCCTTTCTCTTCCCGCATTTCCTCCTTCAATCACTAACACCTTCCTTTCTTGTTTCCTTTGTTTCCTTCAATCCTCATTTATTGGTTTTCCGCTTCCTTTACCTCTCTCTCTCTCTCTCTCTCTCTCTCTCTCTCTCTCTCTCTCTCTCTCTCTCTCTCTCTCTCTCTCTCTCTCTCTCTCTCTCTCTCTCTCTCTCTCTCTCTCTCACCCTTAGAGAAAAATATGACAAGTGACTCTTCCTTATTATTTTTTTTCGCTCTTCTCCTCCTCCTCCTCCTCCTCCCCACCTCTTTTTCACCATCTCCTTTCTTCTTTTCCGTCTTTTTTCTTCTTCTTCTTCTTCTTCTTCTTCTTCTTCTTCTTCGTATTATTATTATTATTATTATTATTATTATTATTATTATTATTATTATTATTATTATTATTATTATTATTATTATTATTATTATTATTATTATTATTATTATTATTATTACTATCATTATTATTATTATTATTATTATTATTATTATTATTATTATTATTATTATTATTATTATTATTATTATTATTATTATTATTATTATTATTATTATTATTATTTCTATTTCTATTGTTATTACTTTTATCAACATCATCAATATCAGCTCTAGAATTATTACGCAGAATATCGCAAATTTTTTTCAATATTTCCTAATGAAACTGATTGGACTGATGTATCAACGACCAAGAGAGAACCTGTAAAATTTTGGGACACATCCGATAAAGACTGGCTGAAGGATGATGAATAAATTATACACACTGAACTCATTCATGACCTCGGACGGCCATACTGAGCTCCCATCCCTTATAGCCTCCCTTAGCCTCGTATTCTCAGGCGCTTTCGGCTATCACAGTAAATATTTTCAAAGTAAACAAAGGTTATACGGCGGGTTCCCATGACTCTTCACTGTCACGGTGCAGAAGCCTTGTCAAATTATCTCTGTAGTCGGTTTCATTCCATCTGTCCACTCGCAAGTGTAGATGTGGCAGCGTGCATTGCTGGTTTGCGCTTGAGTGAAAATTAACTGTTGTGATTAATATCCAACCTGCTAACTGCATGCCTCCCCCCCTCCCGCAGCCCCGCTGCACGCGACTTTCTACTCATGCTCATCCCTATACTGTCCAAGCCCCTTATGCAAGAGTTAACCAGCATCTTCACTCTTTCATCCCTCGCGCTGGTAAATTCTGGAACAATCTTCCTTCATCTGTATTTCCTCCTGCCTACGACTTGAACTCTTTCAAGAGAAGGGTATCTGGACACCTCTCCTCCCGAAACTGACCTATCTTTCGGCCACCTTTTTGGATTCTTTTTGGGAGCAGCGAGTAGCGGGCTTTTTTTTTATTATTGTTTCCTTTTTTTGTGCCCTTGAGCTGTCTCCTTTGTTGTAAAAAAAAACTTTATATATTTAATATATTTAATATATTTAAAAATATATGTATACAAAAACTCACACCTTATATAATCCCAAACACGCATATTTGCATCTCCAATATACCATACAAGCACACGCAAGACAAGCCTGTATAAAACAGTATAGTCAGATCACACTCGAACGAACAAAGACCTCTTAGAGCCTATAAGTAATTAGTTCATTTCAAGTTCATGGAAAGACATTTGCCTCTGTAGGTGCAAATAAAGGGTATTTCATTTATTTAATGCATGTGAAACACACAGTTAATGCTCGCAATAGCTTGGCATCACTTGCAGAAATATTTCATACTTCTTCCAATTTTACCCGTGTGATTTACATGCAATAAATCATGAAAATACTTTATTTATACACTTTCAGAATCAGATGTCTTTTTCTGTACCTGAAAATTAATGAGATAAAGCTTGCTAACTAAAGCCTACTGTTCGTTCGCGTATGCTCTGACTTGACTGATGCAAACTTGTCTTTCATGTGCTTGAATGGTCTATTATATATTTCGATGCAAATCAGCATGCATGGGATACATATAAGAACCCGTGAGGGCTCGTTGTATGGATGAACATTCAAATATATTACTGACGATATAATTTGGATATCTATCGCAGGTAGCCAATGATATCGGACGTGCTAGCTTTCAGCCAATCATGAGCCACAATGCGCAGGTGCCACATCACTCAAAACACGCTGTCAGTGGACGAACAAATGATAGGAAACCGACACTAGGCACATAAAACCAGCCACGGCAAACCGGACAACAACCTTTACGTAACCCTAATCAAGTATGTGTGTGTAGGCCACGAAATGTTTAAAAATATGATCCTTAGTTGTTTGCGGTCGTCTGCATCTAGTGTGTGAGCCACGTTAATCCATTCTCCTGGCGCTGCAATATATCTCAATGCCTGGTTCGTGCTGCCCCCTGGTGATCAATTTGACACTTACAGCGATGAAGGTGGAAGTGATAGACAGTCCGTGTGTGATTTCTGGCCACTCGTTGAAGATCGTGCTTTGTTTAATCAACCGCTGGATATGAACCTGGCGCCGAAGTTCACCACATCCGCCCACTGACCACTCCGCCACCGTTTAAGTTGTTTGTATTTGAGGGAGATTTTGATAGATTGAGAGAGAGAGAGAGAGAGAGAGAGAGATTGACAGACTTACAATGACAAACAGAGAAAATAGAAGCAACAGAGAGAGAGAGAGAGAGAGAGAGAGAGAGAGAGAGAGAGAGAGAGAGAGAGAGAGAGAGAGAGAGAGAGAGAGAGAGAGAGAGAGAGAGAGAAAATTAGATAGAGATAGATTGACAGACTTACAATGACAAACAGAGAAAATAGAAGCAACAGAGAGAGAGAGAGAGAGAGGTAGTGAGGGGATGGGGTCCGTCTGCTCACTCTGCTGGGAGGTGACCAGCAGCGGGTTTGCAGACGACAGAGAGAGCAGACGACGCTATATCGTGACGTTACTGCAAAACCTCTATAAGAGCTTGCTCTTGTCTGTAGGGTAACAATTACTTGCTGGCAAATACGAGACCAACGCGTGATCAGGCCGTGGTGAATAAAACACACACACACACACACACACACACACACACACGCACGGACGCACGTATGCTGGCACGAGAGAGAGAGAGAGAGAGAGAGAGAGAGAGAGAGAGAGAGAGAGAGAGAGAGCGGGGAGGGTAATACATACTCATTAGGGTCATTAGGGAGAAATATATAGTACAAGAAATGCAATTATCTCACTTTTTAACTCAATTTCCTTTTTCTCCTTAATTCCTTCAACATTTTCTCCGATTTTCTCACAAGTTTTGGTTCACGTTTTTTTTTCTTTTTGTTTATGTTTCGTTTTGTTCTCTATGAATTTTGTTATTTATTTTTATTTTTTGGGTATATTTTGTTTTTCTCCAGTCATTTCGTTTTTTAATTTTTTTTCACAATTTTTCCCTGGATTCCGGGTTTTAAATATCACTTTCTTTTACCTGTCTTTGTTTTTTTTGTTTTAATTTGTATTCTGGTTTAGCGTTTTCTGTCTCTGGTTATTATGTAGTTTTATTTCACCTTCGTTTCTTATTTAGTTTTCTTTTATCTTTTAACCTTATCTCTAACCACACATATTTTTTTTTCTTGCCCTCATCTCAACTCCTTTCTTCCTTTACTCTTCTCTCCATCCCTTCCTTCTCCTTGTCCCCCCTTCCCTCTTCTACCCCTTCCTGCTCCTCAATCCCTTCACTGCAACTCCCCCCCCCCCTCTTCTTTACACCTCTTCCTTTTTTTTCTATTCTCGTTTTCTTTTCTCATCACACTTTTTTTCCATTGCCTTTTTTTTCAGTACTCGCTATTAAACACAACATTTTCCTTTGCTACACACCTTTACCTTTCGCTTTTTCTTCCATTCTTCATCTGATTTATTTTTCCAGTTTCCCATTTTTTTCCGTCCTGTTTATCTATTATCCAGGCTTCTTTTATGTCCGTCTCCTTCTTGTTTCCTCGTTTTTCTCTATCTTTCTAGTTTTCATCTTTCTTTTTTTACTAGTTTTATTTTTATATTCTCGTTTTTTTTCATATTTCTAGTTTTTATCTTTCCTCTTTTTTTACATTTTTTGTAGTTGACATCTTTTTTTTTAGTAGTTTTTTTACCCTCGTTTTTTCTCGTATTTCTCGTTTTTCCTTGTTTTCATCTTTTCTTTTTTTTTACTAGTTACGTTTTCCCACTCTCGTGTTTTTCATATTTCTTGTTTTCTTATATCTCTTTCCGTATATATTTTTCTCTTTCCTCCCTTCTAATTTTTTTTCTATTTTTCATCTTTTTTTACTAGTTTCATTTTCATATTCTCGTTTCTTTCAGATTTCTTGTTTTTATCTTCTCTCGTTTTTTTCTATTTTTTTCAAGTTTTCATCTTCTCTTTTTAGTGGTTTTCTTTCCCTCGTTTTTTTCGTATTTCTCGCTTTCCCTTGATTTCTTTTTTTCTTTTTTTCCTAGTTACGTTTTCTTACTCTCGTGTCTTTCATATTTCTTGTTTTTTTTATTTATCTTTTCGTATATATTTCCCCTTTCCTCCCTTCTATCTTTTCTTTTTTTCATGTACTGTATGTGTGTGTGTGTGTGTGTGTGTGTGTGTGTGTGTGAGAGAGAGAGAGAGAGAGAGAGAGAGATCAGAGCCAAAATTTCTTCCCTTGAGAACCTTAACTTCTAAATCTCAGTCTTCCTCCTCCTCCTCCTCCTCCTCCTCCTCCTCCTCTTCCTTCTTCTTACGCACCGGCGCCGTTTCTTCCTTTTCTTGCAGCAACAATAACAATAGCGAAGAGGAAAAGGGAGGAGGAGGAGGAGGAGGAGGAAGAAGAGGAGGAGGAGGAGGAGGAGGAGGAGGAGGATGCAATAAGTGTTTCATAATGGTGACAAATGCTGAAAAATAAAACGGCGAGTGTAATGGTCCCGTTAACAGGTATGAAAACGGAGCAACGGAGAAACGGATTAACGTGTGGAAGAGAAACAGATGAATCAGATAAAACAGAGAAACAGATAAAAACAGATGAAAACAAATGAAAAGAGATTGAAACAGATGAAACAGAGAAACATAAAAACAGATGAAAACAAATGAAAAGAGATTGAAACAGATGAAACAGAGAAACATAAAAACAGATGAAAACAAATGAAAAGAGATTGAAACAGATGAAACAGATGAAAACAAATGAAAAGAGATTGAAACAGATGAAACAGATGAAACAGAGAAACAGATAAAAACAGATGAAAACAAATGAAAAGAGATTGAAACAGATGAAACAAATAAAACAGAGAAACAGGTAAAAACAGATGAAAACAAATGAAATGAGAGTGAAACAGATGAAACAGATAAAACAGAGAAACAGATAAAAACAGATGAAAACACATGAAAAGAGATTAAAACAGAGAAACAGATGAAACAGAGAAAACAGAGAAACAGATGAACAAAGGTTGAAACAAAGGAACAAAAGAGTGAAACAGATGAAAACACGAAAGAGATGAAACGAAGAGAAGAGATGTAAAAAGATAATAAGATGAAACAGGTGAAGAGAAGATGAAACATGATAACAGGGAAATAGATGAAAAAAAGATGAAAAGAGAGAAACAGATGAAAACAAATGAAGACGGAAAAGAAACAAATGAAAAGAGATGAAGCAGGTGAAAAAGATGAAGGAGGTGAAATAAGAGTAAAAAATGAAAACAGACAAACATAAAAAAGACGAAAATGGAAGAAAAGATGAAGACAGACAAAACAGATTAAAGAAGATAAGCAACTAAAACAAATACGACAAAAGAAAACAGATGAAAAAGATGAAAGATGAAACAGATAGATTGATGGACACAAATGAAGAAAATGAAAGGAGATGAAACATAAATAGACAAAAAAATAGATACGGCAGATGAAAACAAAGAAACAGATGAAAATAAATGATAACGAAGAAATACATGAAAAGAGAGAAGCAGGAGATCTTAGGTTGTGGAAGAGGAACAGATGAAACAGAAGTGATTGAAAAACGGATAATGGAAGTGGTAAACAAACAAACAAATATGCAGATAAGCCGATAAACTCCAATGATAAAAGTAATAGAATGAAAGAAACAGATAAAGCAAAATTGATAAATGAATACACAAAAGGGAGAAAGAGTAAGCAGATAATTGAAAGAGTAGGAATGGAAAAGAAAAATTGATAGACTGCTAAATGAAACAAACAAAAAAAATAATAAACAAGGAGATAAAGAGTAATAAATAAACAAAATGACTGATAGATAAAATAAACAACTTTGAAAGAGAAACTCAGTTTGGGTAATAGATGAATATAAAAAGGAATATAGAAACACAGAAAGAGACAAACAAACAGACAGTTAAACACACACACACACACACACACACACACACACACACACACACACACACACACACACACACACACACACACACACACACACACACACACACACACACACACACACACACACACACACACACACACACACAAGGACAGACGGACAGACAGACAGACAGGTACATTCCCGTAAATGCAATAGTCGAATTCACCTGTCTAATGTTACCTGGAATTAACGTTCAGTCTCTCTCTCTCTCTCTCTCTCTCTCTCTCTCTCTCTCTCTCTCTCTCTCTCTCTCTCTCTCTAGCAAAAGATAAATGTTCAGTTCGCTTGAGAGAGAGAGAGAAGAGAGAGAGAGAGAATTTTCCTTTCATTCCCCCTTATCTTGTCTCTCCTTTTCTTGGCATATCCCCTTCCTCATCTCTTTCCCTCCTCTCCATTCTGTTCCATCTTTTACTCCCTTTTCTTTCCCTCCCTTTTCTCTCTCCCTCTCGCTATTCCCTGTTTAAAGACGCGTGGGTAAGAGGGAAGTAGAAAGGAGAGAGAAAAAGAAGGGTGAGAAAAAATGAGATGAAGCTGGAGGGAAAAAGAAGGGAAGAGAAAGAGATTAGGGGAAAGGAGGGAAGAGAAAAAGAAGGAAAAAAACAACGATATGAAGCAAGAATGAAAAAAGGGGGTGACTGAAAAGATGGAAGAGAGGTAAAGCCGAAAGAGAAAAAGAGAGAAGATGAAAGGGAAGATGAAGGAAGAGATAATAAGAGGGAAAAGAGAAAGAAAAGAAAAGGAAAAACAATATGAAGTAAGAATGAAAAAAAGGGGATGACTGAAAAGAGGGAAGAGAGGTAAAGACGATAGAGAAAAAGAAAGATGATAGGGGAGATGAAGGGAGAGATAATAAGAGGAAAAAGAGAAAGAAAGAAGGAAGAGAAAGAAAGAAAAAGGAAAAACAATATGAAGTAAGAATGAAAAAAGGGGATGACTGAAAAGAGGGAAGAGAGGTAAAGACGATAGAGAAAAAGAGAGAAGATAAAAGGGGAGATGAAGGAAGAGATAATAAGAGGGAAAAGGGAAAGAAAGAAGGAAGAAAAAGAAAGAAAAATGAATAAAAAACTCCCCTGAAACACCTCGGATCATATCAATAACTCATTTGATTTGTCTCACACCGATTCTCTTTCAGTGTCGATTATGTAACGCTGGAATATTTTTTACGACTGGAATCCTTTTTGTAACACTCCCGATCCTCTTTGCAACACATGAATTATCTTTGTAACACTCCCTATCCTCTTTGTAACACTCCCGATCCTCTTGATAACACTGGAATCCTTTTTGTAACACTCCTGATCCTCTTTGTAACACTGGAATCCTCTTTGTAATACTTGAATACACTTTGTAACACTCCCGATCCTCTTTGTAACACTGGAATCCTCTTTGTAACATTCCCGATCCTCTTTGTAACACTGGAATCCTCTTTGTAAAACTCCAGACCCTCTTTGTAATATTGAAATCCTTTTTGTAACACTCCTGATCCTCTTTATAATACTGGAATCCTTTTTGTAAAACTTCCGATCCTCTTTGTAACACTGGAATCCTTTTTGTAACACTCCTTATCCTCTTTGTAACACTCCCTATCCTTTTTGTAACACTCCCGATCCTCTTTGTAACACTGGAATCCTTTTTGTAACACTCCCGATCCTCTTTGTAATACAGGAATCCTTTTTGTAACACTCCTGATCCTCTTTGTAATACTTGAATCCTTTTTGTTACACTCCCGATCGTCTTTGTCACACTGGAATCCTTTTTGTAATACTTGAATCCTCTTTGTAACACTCCCGATCCTCTTTGTTACACTGGAATCGTCTTTGTCACACTGAAATCCTCTTTGTAATACTTGAATCCTCTTTACAACACTCTTGACCTCTTTGTAACACTGGAATCGTCTTTGTCACACTGAAATCCTCTTTGTAACACTGGAATCCTCCTTGTAACACTCCTGATCCTCTTTGTAACACTGGAATCCTCCTTGTAACACTCCAGAACCTCTTTGTAACATTGGAATCCTCCTTGTAACACTCCAGATCCTCTTTGTAACACTGGAATCCTCCTTGCAACACTCCAGATCCTCTTTGTAACACTGGAATCCTCCTTGTAACACTCCAGATCCTCTTTGTAACACTGGAATCCTCCTTGCAACACTCCAGATCCTCTTTGTAACACTGGAATCCTCCTTGTAACACTCCAGATCCTCTTTGTAACACTGGAATCCTCCTTGTAACACTCCAGATCCTCTTTGTAACACTGGAATCCTCCTTGTAACACTCCAGATCCTCTTTGTAACACTGGAATCATCTTTGTCACACTGAAATCCTCTTTGTAACTCTGGAATCCTCTTTGTAACACTGGAATCCTCTTTGTAACACTCCTCCTCCTCTTTGTAAAACTGAAATTCTCTTTGTAACACTCCTGATCTTCTTTGTAACACTGGAATCCTCTTTGTAATACTTGAATACACTTTGTAACACTCCCGACCCTCTTTGTAACACTGGAATCCTCTTTGTAACACTCCCTATCCTCTTTGTAACACTGGAATCTTCCTTGTAAAACTCCAGACCCTCTTTGTAATATTGGAATTCTTTTTGTAACACCTGATCCTCTTTGTAACACTGGAATCCTTTTTGTAACACTGGAATTCTCTTTGTAAAACTTCCGATCCTCTTTGTAACACTGGAATCGTCTTTGTCACACTGGAATCCTCTTGGTAACACTCCCGATCCTCTTTGTCACACTGGAATTCTCTTTGTAATACTTGAATCCTCTTTGTAATACTTGAATCCTTTCTGTAATACTTGAATCCTATTTGTAACGCCTTAATCGACTTAGAAACACATGACCCGTTTTATGGAACAATGAATCCCCTTTAAACAGTTTTCGAACCGGCTTTGGAACACTTTGTAGATGGCGCCCACCACTTTAAGAACACACACACACACACACACACACACACACACACACACACTAAGAATACTGACTTTTCCATTTTTTCCTTTTCTCTTTTTATTTCTTCCTCATTTTATTTATCTTGCTTTTCTTTCTCACTTATCCCTTTCCTTCTTTTACCTCCTTTTCCTCTGTTTTCCCCTTGTCTTTCCTTCCTTTTCTTTCCTTTGTTTCACTTTTCTTTCTCTTCCTATTCTTCCCTCTCGTTTCCTTTTTTTTTTCTCCCTTTCCATCTCTTTTCCCTTTTCTTCTCTTCAGTCCCTTTCTTCTTTTCTCCCTTTCCTTCTCTTCTTTTCCCTTCCTCTGTTTCTCCTTTTCTTCTCTTCCCCTTTGTTCCCCTTTTCTTACCTTCATTATTCCTTCCTCTTCTCCTCCTCCTCCTCCTCCTCCTCCTCCTCCTCCTCCTCCTCCTTCTCCTCTCTTTCCTTTTCCTTTATTCATCTTTTCTTTGCTTTAATTCTTATCATTATCATCTTACTTCTTTTTCCTCCCTTTCCTCTGTTCCCCTTTTTTCTCCTTTTCATTACTCCCTCTCTCTCCTCATCTCTCCTCTCTTCTTTATTCTTTTTCTTTTTTGTTCCTCCTTTTCTCTTTTTTTCCTCAGCTTACTCCTCTTTCCTCCTTTTCCTCTGTTTCCTTACCTTCATTACTCCCTCTCACTCCTCCTCACTTCTTTCCTCTTTATTATTTTTTTCTTCCCCCTCATCTTCCTCTCATTTTTCATCTTATTTCTCTTCCCTCCTTTTCTTCTCTTTTACTCTTTCTCCCCTTTTATTACTCCCCATTCTCCCTCTTCTTTACTCTTCATTCCTTTTCTCTTTACCTTGCTTTCTATCTCCCTATATTTCTTCGTCTTCCTTCTCTTCCCTCCTTCCTCCTTTTCCCTTTCCTTCCCTTCATTACTCCCTCTTCCTCCTCCTCTTTCCTTTCCTCTTTATACTTTTGTCTATTTTCCTCCCGCTTCCTGTTTGCGCGCGCACACACACACACACACACACAGAGAGAGAGAGAGAGAGAGAGAGAGAGAGAGAGAGAGAGAGAATAAAACAATTAAAACCTCTTTATCTACCAATCTCTTCTTTTTTTGTGTGAATAAAGAAACCAAAGTCGTATAAAGGATTCAACCCTTTATATATATACGATCCGATCCTTTATCATATAGCATTCAACCCTTTATAGATGGGATCCGAGCCTTTAACCGCGCGTACAAAGGGAGAGAACGAGCGGCGGTCTTTTGTCTGTCCCTTATTTTCGGGCCATTTGAGTCGCTGGGAAGGGGATTGAGAGTCATAGGGAAAGGGATCTGATTCTCTTAGTGATCTCTCTCTCTCTCTCTCTCTCTCTCTCTCTCTCTCTCTCTCTCTCTCTCTCTCTGTGTGTGTGTGTGTGTGTGTGTGTGTGTGTGTGTGTGTGTGTGTGTGTGTGTCATATCAATCTATCTTCATCGTGTGTGGTTCCCCTTTTGTGTCTTTCTTGTGTGTGTGTGTGTGTGTGTGTGTGTGTGTGTGTGTGTGTGTGTGTGTGTGTGTGTGTGTGTGTGTGTGTGTGTGTGTGTGTGTGTGTGTGTGTGTGTATGCGGAGAAATTTGTTTATAATTTACATATTTAATTATGAATTCCTACCCTCAAGAAGGAGGAAGAGGAAGAGAAAGAAGAGGAGGAGGAGGAAGAGGAAGAGAAAATTAAGAATATAGAACCAAAATAAAGACGAAAAGAAGAAATTTAAGGCGAGAATAGTAATTAGAGAGAGAGAGAGAGAGAGAGAGAGAGAGAGAGAGAGAGAGAGAGTGAGAAGAATAAAAGGAAGAATCGAACAGGGAAACTAAATATAAGCAAATCAACAACAACAACAGCAACAATAACGACAACAACAGCAGCAACAACAACAACAACAACAACAACAACGACCAACCTCACCACCACCACAATCACCACCATCGCCACACAAAGGAGGAGGAGGAGGAGGAGGAAGATGAGGAGGAGGAGGAGGAGGAGGAGGAGGAGGAATGAGGGGGAGGAGGGGGATGAGGAGGTGCAGTAATAGGGAGAGAAGGAGGAGGAACAAGAGGAGGAGAAAGTGAAGGAGAAGAGGAGGAGGAAGAGGAGGAGGAAGAGGAGGAGGAAGAGGAGGAGGAGGAGGAGGAAGAGGAGGAGGAGGAGGAGGAGGAGGAGGTATTCTGCTCCCTGACGGCGATCATTACGGCGCAGACATCAGGAGAGAGAGAGAGAGAGAGAGAGAGAGAGACTGTCCACACCACACGACTCACCCATGATGAATGGCATAGGGGGAAGAGGAGGAGGAGGAGGAGGAGGAGTCTATAGGGAGATAAAGAGGGAGGAGAGTGGGAAAGAAAAGGGGAAATTTGTGACGGAGGAAAGATTAGGGAGGAAAAAATAAGGAGAGAGAGAGAGAGAGAGAGAGAGAGAGAGAGAGAATGTCAGAAAAAAAAAGCAAATCAATGAGAATCAAAAGTTATGAACGAGAAAGAAAAGAATGACAATATATGAGGGAAAAAAACAAAATTTAGAAAAAAAAATAATATGAAGTCAGTACTTTAAACAAACAAACAAAAAAAATCAGTTAAAAAAGCAAACTAATATTGATGAAAATGCAACAAAAACAAAATCAAACAAAGAAAAAATGAAGAGAAAGGAAGTCATGTTTTTACCACTTCAGCTATTTCTTTTTATGTATTTTTCGTTCATTTATTTCTCCCTTTTACCTTTCTTTGCCTTGCTTTACCTCCTTTTACCTCCCTTTACCTTCCTTTACCTTCCTTTACCTCCATTTACCTCCCTTTACCTCCCTTTACCTTCCTTTACCTCCCTTTACCTTCCTTTACCTCCCTTTACCTTCCTTTACCTCCCTTTACCTTCCTTTACCTTCCTTTACCTCCCTTTACCTCCCTTTACCTTCCTTTACCTCCCTTTACCTCCCTTTACCTCCCTTTACCTTCCTTTACCTCCCTTTACCTCCCTTTACCTCCCTTTACCTTCCTTTACCTCCCTTTACCTTCCTTTACCTCCCTTTACCTTCCTTTACCTCCCTTTCATTTCGGTTCAATCTCCCTCTATTCTCCATATTCTCCCATTCATCTCCTTTTTGCTGTCCTTTCCCTTCAATTACTTCACCTTAATCTTCCCCTTTTCCTCCCTTAATCTCCCTTATTTCCTTCTCTTCTTCTTCTCATCCTTTTCTTCCTGCATATGACCACAGATGTTGCGCCGACTAAACGAAATTTTCCAACTTTTCCTTTTCTTCCTATTCTTTCTCTTCATTTATTTCACCTTCCTCTTCCCCTTTCCCTCCCTTAATCTCCCTTATTTCCTTTTCTTCTTCTCCTCCTCCTTTTCTTCCTATTTTTTCTCTTCATTTACTTCACTTTAATCTTCCCCTTTTCCTCCCTTCGTCTCCCTTATTTCCTTCTCTTCTTCTCCTCCTCCTTTTCTTCCTATTCGTTCTCTTCTTTTATTTCAATTTAATCTTCCCCCTTTCCTCCCTTGATCTCCCTTATTTCCTTTTCTTCTTCTCCTCCTTCTTTTCTTCCTATTCTTTCTCTTCATTTACTTCACTTTAATCTTCCCCTTTTCCTCCCTTGGTCTCCCTTATTTCCTTCTCTTCTTCTCCTCCTCCTTTTCTTCCTATTCTTTCTCTTCATTTACTTCACTTTAATCTTCCCCTTTTCCTCCCTTAATCTCCCTTATTTCCTTCTCTTCTTCTTCTCCTCTTTTTCTTCCTATTCTTACTCTTCATTTACTTCACTTTAATTTTCCCCTTTTCCTCCCTTGATCTCCCTTATTTCCTTCTCTTCTTCTCCTCCTCCTTTTCTTCCTATTCTTTCTCTTCCTTCTTTCATTATGTGAGTATATGAACAACAGGAAAAAGAGAAAGAGAACTATTTGGAGGAGGGAGAAGAATAGGAGCAGGAGGAGGAGGAAGAGAAGGAGGGAGAGGAGGGGAAAGAAAATAAAAAAATAGTGAAGAGGAAGAAGAAAATAAAAATGAGAAAGAGAAAGAAAGTAGTAATGGTGGAGGAAAGAGAGGAAGAGAACAGAGTGAAGGAGAAAGAGGAAGAAGAATAAAAAGAGATAGAACAAGAAATAAAAGGAATAATTTGAGGGAAAGAGAAGAAAAGAGGAGTTAGAAGAAAGAGGAAAAGGAGTTAGAAAATAATGGATGAGGAAGAAAAATCAAAGGGGAGGAAGAAGAAGAAGAAGAAGAGGAGCAAGAAAAGGAGGAGGAAGCAGGATAAAAGAAGAAAACGAAGAGGAAAGAATAGATGAAAAACAAGAAGAAGAAGAAGAAGAAGAAGAAGAAGAAGAAGAAGAAGAAGAAGAAGAAGATAAAGAAGAAGAAGAAGAAGAAGAGAAAGAAGAAGAAGAAGAAGAAGAAGAAGAAGAAGAAGAAGAAGATAAAGAAAAAAAAGAAGAAGAAGAAGAGAAAGAAGAAGAAGAAAAAAAGAAGAAGAAGAAGAAGAAAAAAAGAAGAAGAAAAAGAAGAAGAAAAAGGAAAAGAAGAAGAAGAAGAAGAAGAAAAAGAAAAAGAAGAAGAAGAAGAAGAAGGGAACAGCTGTTAAATAAGTTAAAAGAAGGAAGAAGAAAAGGCGGACGAGAAAAGTGTATCAGGAGGAAGAAGGAGAAGAAAGACAAGGGGAAGAACAAGATAAAGAGCATGAAGAAGAAAAAGAGGAGAAAGAAGATAAAAAGCAAGCGGAGGAGGAGGAGCAGGAGGAAGAAGAGGAAGAAGAGGAGGAGGAGGAGGAGGAGCAGGAGCAGAAGACAGAAGAGGAGGAAGAAGAGGAGGAAGAGGAGGAGGAGGAGGAGGAGACCTATAAAAAGACAAAAAAGCCCCATATTTCAGCATTTTCCTCCTTTTCATTCTTTTCCTGAGTCACTTTGGGCGAAATTCTCTTTAAAAAGCAAAAAAAAAAAAAAAAAAAGAATCGCCCTTAGACCTCAAGACTCGCTTATTGTTGCGTTTACCGGATCCGGATTTGCTGTTCGGATGCGTGGAGGCGTTTTCCGAGGACCTGTTCGGGTTGACAACGAGTTCGGGTCCGGCCAGAGAGGGTTCCGAACGCCTTAGCTTGAGGATTCCTAGTCGATTCCCGTTTTTCCGGAATGTAATTTTATCCGGAACCGGTTTGGGTCACGAGAGAGAGCCGTGATTTGCGGTATTACGTCAGATCAAAGGTGTGCTGACTCTCTCTCTCTCTCTCTCTCTCTCTCTCTCTCCCCCCCCCCCCCCCCTCTGTGTGTGTGTGTGTGTGTGTGTGTGTGTGTGTGTGTGTGTGGCCTATCGTCCTCCATCTTTACTTCAGAATCATTCACATTTTTCTTTTTTCTTTCTTTCTTCGTTTCTTTCTTTTTCATCTTTACCTTCTTTCTTTACGTTCTCTTTGTTCCCTTCTTTCAGTTTCCTCTTCTTCCACCTCCTTTTTGTTGTTCTCCTCTCCTCACCCCCTTTCCTTTCTTCTCTTTCTTTCTTATTTTAATTTGCTCTCTCATTTTGCATTCTTCCTTTTCTTCTCTTCTTCCCTCCTTTCTCTTTTCCTCCCTTTTCTCCTCGCTTTTCCCTCCCTGTCTCCTTTCCTTCCATCTCCTTCCCATTTTCTTTTCCCTCCATCAATTTTTTTCTTTACCCGTTGTCTTCTTTTTCTCCCTCTTTTTGTTTCCTTCCCTTTCTTCTCTCTCGTTACCTTCCTCTTTTTCTTCTTCCTCACTCCTCTTCGTCATTTTTCTTGTATTTTCTTCTAGTAATTTATCTTCAATTATCCACTTCGGTCTTTCTCTTCCCTTCCCTTCTTTCCTATGCTTCTCCTCCTCCAGCTTTTCCTTCCTTTCTTAATTTCTTCTCTTTTATCTCTGTCTACTCCCATCTCACTCCATTTATTTTCATTTTCCTTATCTTACTCCCTTCTCATCCCCTTTTCGTCTCCCCCTTTCTCTCTCTCTCTCTCTCTCTCTCTCTCTCTCTCTCTCCCGTTCCCAGCATTAATAAAAAAAATACATTAATTAATAAAAAGTAAATGAGTGTTTTTCTTTTATTCAGGAAAATTTTCATAATTGCATTTGATTTCGTGAGACTTACAGGAATTTTTTTTTTAGTCCGGCCTCATTATTTTTTTTTCTTTCTCATTACTATCCTAAAGTGTAAAAATGAATAAATAAATGATAAAATAATAATAAAAAATAACAATAATGATAATAATAACGATAGTAGTAACAGTAATAATGATGGTAATAAGGCAATGACATAATCACTATCATCGTCATCATCATTATCAACAACAACAACAACAACAACAACAACAACAACAACAACAACAACAACAACAACAGCAACACCAACAACAACATCAAGAAAACAATAATAATGACAAATGTGATGACTTTATTGCATGATGGTTTTCTTTTTTTATTGGCTTGTGCACCATAATGATATATTTTTTCTCTTTCTTTCTTTTTCTTTCT
Organism: Eriocheir sinensis; assembly: GCF_024679095.1. Taxonomy (NCBI): domain Eukaryota; kingdom Metazoa; phylum Arthropoda; class Malacostraca; order Decapoda; family Varunidae; genus Eriocheir; species Eriocheir sinensis. Next base: position 2,832,406 of record NC_066557.1, read on the forward strand.
CACTTTTTTTATTCTCTTCGTTACTTCTATAAAATGAACTGAGATATAAAAAGATAGATAAAGGCTTTGGTTGAGAAACGATAGATAGTCATAAATACATAGACAGTGAGATAGATAGATAGTTAGATAAATGAACAGATAGATGGGAAGGTGGATAGAAGGAGTAATTGATCAAAATCTTATAAACAGGCTTATAGCTTTTTTTTTATACGTCTTCGCCTTTAGCGCCGGTAGGCCTTCTTCAGAGGCCTGGTGGTCGGAACAAGCCCGTCATGGCGCAGGCAATTTTTATGGTAGCGCCATTTATGCTTGGCTCATGCTGCCCCCCGGAACTCATTCTTGATTCACTTGGACGGTTTCTTACTTTTACTATTACTACTACTATTACTACTACTACTACTACAACTACTAACACTACTACTACTAACTACTACTACTACTACTACTACTAACACTACTACTACTAACTACTACTACTACTACTACTACTACTACTACTACTACTACTACTGGGAAGAATAATAGTAAAAATAATAGAAATAATAAGGTAAAGATTTGAACCCTTCTCCCGGAGTCTCTTCCTTAAAAGTAAAAGCATCAGGACCCCTTTAAGACAGGACATATATTTGGATGCTCCTTTAGACGCGCTCTCTCTCTCTCTCTCTCTCTCTCTCTCTCTCTCTCTCTCTCTCTCTCTCTCTCTTCATTATTTACATCAACGACGTGGATGTTGGACTCAATAATCGCATTAGTAAATTTGCAGACGACACAAAGATTGGTAACTCGGTTCTCACTGACGAAGACAGGCAAAGCCTCCAAGAGGATTTGCACAAAATTTCAGCTTGGTCGGATAAATGGGAGATGCCCTTTAACGTAGACAAGTGCCAGGTCCTTCAAGTTGGAACAAAAAATAAGAAGTTCGATTACGAAATGCGCTGCATTAAACTCACAAGGGTTCAATGCGTTAAGGACCTGGGGGTCAAAATCGCGTCAAACCTCAAATTCTCACATCAATGCATCGATGCAGCAAATAAAGCGAACAGAATGTTGGGCTTCATTAAAAGAAACTTTTTATTCAAGAATAAAGATGTAATACTTCCGCTCTACAATAGTTTAGTCAGACCCCACTTGGAATATGCGGTACAGTTTTGGTCTCCCCACCATGCAAAGGACATTGCTAAACTCGAAGGTGTTCAGCGTCGAGCAACAAAAATGATCCCTTCCTTGCGCAACAAATCCTACGAAGAAAGGCTTTCCACCCTTAACATGTTCTCTCTTGAGAAACGTCTAATGTTTTAAAATACTTAATGGTTTCACGAATGTAGACAGAACAAAATTGTTTATGATCGATGACACTTTGCGAACGAGGAACAATGGCATAAAACTCAAATGTAGACAAGTAAATTCAGACTGCACCAAATTTTTCTTCACCAACGTTGTAGTGCGAGAATGGAATAAGCTCCCACCATCAGTGGTCCAGTGTAACACGATTGACTCCTTTAAAAACAAGCTCGACCGTCACTTCCTTGAACTTAATATTAACGAGAGTAGAAAAGCAACGTTTTGGAGCCATCTGATTAATGTAAAATCACTTAGGTTGAAGGACAGACCACCTAGTCTGGACCATGGGGTCTGTGTGGTCTGATTTTCTATGTAATTCTATGTAATTCTCTCTCTCTCTCTCTCTCTCTCTCTCTCTCTCGTTTTTCCATTTTTCTTACTTTTTTATCATTTTTATTTATTTTATTATGCTTACAGGTAGAAAAATGTCATTGTTATTATCTTTATATCATTGTTATTTATTATTCACCGTCATTGTTGTTGTTGTTGTTGTTGTTGTTGTTGTTGTTGTTGTTTCATAAGGACTTTCGGAAGAGCTGTGAGTGAATGTTTTTCTTGTTGTTGTTTTGTTTCCCTAATATTCCTTTGTCCTCCTCCTCCTCCTCCTCGTCCTCCTCCTCCTCCTCCTCCCCTCCTCCTCGTCCTCCTCCTCCTCCTCCCCTCCTCCTCTTCATGATTGTGTCAAAGCAGGCTGTGTCTCCCTCCCTCTCCCTCTGTCCTCCCCTCCCTTCCTTCCTCTATCTCCCTCTTTCCCCCCCTCTCTCCCCCCCCTCCCTTCCTCTCACTCTCCCTCTTCACTCCATTTTTCAGCCGTGATAAAGCTGATTTATCCTCGGTACCTCCCTCCCCCCTGAATACTAAGTGCTCCTCCTCCTCCTCCTCCTCCTCCTCCTCCTCCTCGCCTATCATCCTTTCCTCATGTTCATCCTTTTGTTTTCCTCCAACTTTTTCTTTTTCCTCTTCTCCTTTTCTTCGTCATTCGTCTCCTCCTCCTCCTCCTTCTTCTCCTCCTCCTCCTCCTCCTCCTCCTCCTCCTCCTCCTCCTCCTCCTCCTTCCCTTCTATTTTTCTCGGTCTACTTTAGTGTAAAACGATAATCACAAGGATAATAACCATAAATTATACCTGAATATTACCGAACACACACACACACACACACACACACACACACACACACACACACACACACACAGGTAAATGCCCCGTTGATGCACCAATTAACCTCGTTACTAAGAACAGGTGAGCCAGGTGTCATTACGTCGCCCAGGTAAGGGACTCATTAACAGGGTAATCAGTGGATGCTACCTGGAGAGAGAGAGAGAGAGAGAGAGAGAGAGAGAGAGAGAGAGAGAGAGAGAGAGAGAGAGAGAGAGAGAGAGAGAGAGAGAGAGAGAGAGAGAGAGAGAGAGAGAGAGAGAGAGAGAATATTGCGATCCTCAGTTTTCCATTCTATTTTATTATTGAGTGAGATAAATAAAATAAATAAATATACAACAGCGAAATATTAAATACTTATATGCATCCATCGAAGCCTACGCACGTACGTACATACACACATACATACATACATACATACATACATACACCTACATACATACATACATACATACACACATACATACATACATACATACATACATACACCACCATACTATATTTCTATTATTTTTTTCATATATAAATAAATTCTTAAATACACACAAATATAAATTCATGCATACTCATATATACATACATACCCTTATACATTCATACATACCTACAATCATACATACATGTTTTATTTATTAACCTTCCCTTTTTTTCGTTTGTCCTCCTCCTCCTCCTCCTCCTCCTCCGTCTCTTCCTGCTTCTCTTTTCTCTTCCATTCTTACCTCTTCCCTTTCTTCCCTTTCCTTTTTTTTTATTTTCCATTCTATCATTTTCCTCTCCTCCTCTTCTAAATATCAACCCTTCTTTTTCCTTCCTTCATTCCCTCCTTCTTTCCCTTCTACACCATTGATTTTCCTCTTTATCTTCCTTTATTTTCTCTCCTCCCAATCATTCTTCTTTCCCCTTTCCTTCCTTTCCTCTTTACTCTCAACCTCATTACATTTTTCTTCTCCCACTCCTCCCAACCTTTCCTCCCCTTCTTCCTTTTTTTCCGTCCCTCTTCCCTCCCTACCTCATTACTTTTTTTTTCTCCTTCCATCTTTCTTTCCATTTTTTTTCTCTCAGTCACCGTCACCACTACCACCATCATCTCCACAGCCACCACCACCACTACCACTACCCCTACCACCACCACCACCACCACCACCACCACCGTTCCTTCGGCTCGTAATAAAGAATAATAATAAAACAAGCAGGACGGAATCACGGGAATATGAAGGTAAACAGTAAAACACGCGAGAGTAAACATTATTAGGGCCTGGGTCGATTTTGTTATTATTATTATTATTATTATTATTATTATTTTTTTTTTTTTTACCATTAATGTTACTAGAGCTACTACTTTTCTTATTTTTTCTACTACTACTACTACTACTACTACTACTACTACTACTACTTCTATTGCTGTGTGACTGCTACTAACTCAAATAATAATAATAAAGAAAAAAATAAAAAAGAGGAATATGAGGGATACGCATAAAACAAGAGAAAGAACAAGGAAATCAATAATAATAATAATAATAATAATAATAATAATAATAATAATAATAATAATAATAATAATAACAAGAACAAGAACATAAAACACCAACAAAACACCAAAATATAAACCGGCAAAACCAAAAGAGAAAAAAAAAACTATCATATCCCTTATTCACGTCTCACTCTCCCTTTTTACATCGTCCTTCTTCCATATATTTACGTTCATTAGCGGCTTTATAGAGAGGGGAGGGAGGGGGGAGGGTCGCCTTTTTATGGGGGGTAACTATTTTATGGGGGAGGGATTAAATGGGGGGACATATTTAATGGCCGGTGCACGTGGTTATGGGAAGGCGTTGAGAGAGAGAGAGAGAGAGAGAGAGAGAGAGAGAGAGAGAGAGAGATGTATAATTATTAAAGGTAGAAAGAATGAAAAGAGGAAAATATATATAGATGCGAAAAAGAGGAAAAATGGAAAGAGGGAAAGGAAAACAGATAAACTGGAAAGAAGAAGGAACGAAAAAGGAAAAGAGGAAGGAGAAGAAGAGATATGGAAAAAATGGGAAAGAAAATGAAAAGTGATGAAGGAGGAGAAGGGAAAAAGGAAAGGAGGTAGAGAAAAATTGGAAAAGAAGAAATAGTAAAGAGAAAAGGAAAAAGAAAAAGAAGAAGAAGAGGAAATATGGAAGAAAAGGAAAGATAAAAAAGAAAAATAATGAAGGAGGAGTAGGGAAGAAAAGGAAAAATAGAGGTAGAGAAAAAAGAAAAATTGGAATAAAATAATAAAGAGAAAAGTAGAAAAGAAAGAAAAAAAGAAGTAGAGAAAATATGGATTAAAAAGGAGAGATAAAAGACAAAGGTGATGAAGGAGGAGGAGGGAAGAAAAGGAAGAAGAGGTAAAGAAAAAAAATTGATAAAAAGAAATAATAAAGAGAAAAGAAGAAAAGCAAGAGAAAAAAAGAGAAAATATGGAAGAAAAGGAAAGAAAAAAGAAAGGTGATGAAGGAGGAGTAGGGAAGAAAAGGAAAAGAGGCAGGGTAAAAAAAACTAGAAAAAATAAATAATAAAGAGAAAAGAAGAAAAGAAAGAGAAAAAAATAAGAAGAGGAAATATGGAATAAAAGGAAAGAGAAAAAGGAAGGTGATGAAGAAGGAGTAGGAAAAAAAGGAAACGGTGTGAGGAAAAGGAGTAAAATATGAAGAAGAGGAGACGAAAATAAAAGGAAAGTGAGAAAGAGAAAGTTAAAGAAAATACGGATAAAGAGGGAGACGAGGAAAAGGAAAGTAGGAATGGAAGATAAAAAAAAAATGAACGGGAGCGAAAAAATGAAAAGGAAAGAAAGCGAAGTCGAGAAAATAAGAAAAAATAGAAGACATGAGGAAAGGAAAAAGATATTAGACGAAATAGAGGAAGATAAGAAAGATAGGAATAAAGAGGAAATAGAAGAAGAAAAGATTAAACAGGAAAAAGAGGGAGAGAAAGAGAAAAGGAGAAAAAAGGGAAAAAAATACGAATGAGCGAATGTTAGAATACAGAAACATATATGAGAGAATGGAGGAAAGGAGGAATAGAAGAGAAGAAAGGAGGAAGAAGAAAAGAAGGAGAAGAGAAAGAAAATGGAGAAAGGTGTCGAGATAACTTTAAGCGAGAGAGAGAGAGAGAGAGAGAGAGAGAGAGAGAGAGCAGTAAGTTAGTATATCAAGAAAAGAAATCCGTGCAAACAACAATTTTTTTCCGATTTTCTTATTTTTCTTTTTCGTTTTCTGTTTATTTTCCTTTTTTTTCGTTCATAATAATCTTTCGACAGTGACAGGCTTTCTTTGATATTAGTAAGGCTTAGAAAAATTGATGGAGGAGGAGGAGGAGGAGGAAGAAGAGGAGGAGGAGGAGGAGGAGGCGGCGGAGGAGGAGGAAGGAGAACTTTAAGAAAAATATAAGGACGATGAAAAAGAGAAGAAAAAGGAGTAAAGAAGAAGAAGAAGCAGCAAAAGAAGAAGAAGAAAAAGAAGAACGAACGAAAGAAAGAAAGAAAGAAAGAAAGACAGAAAGAAAGAAAGAAGAAAAATAAATGAAAAAACTCCGTGAAATATAATAAAGAACGGAAAAATAGCTGAAAAGAAGGAGGAGGAGGAGGAGGAGGAAGAGGAGGAGGAGGAGGAAGTGAATAATAGGAGGGAGGAGAAAAATGAGGAGAGGACGAAAGGAAGAGAAAGATGGAGGAAGAAATGCGAGGGAAGAGGAAGGAGGAGAGGAAGGGGAGAAGAAGAAGGAGGAGGAGGAGTAGAGGAAGAAGAAGAGGTAGCAGAGGGGTAAGGATGGATGGAGAGAAAAACTGCTTGGAAAGGAGGAAGAGAGAAGGAGGGAGGAAAGGAGGGGGGGAGAGGAAGGGAAGGAGGGAAGAGGGAGGGAAGGAGGGAAGGAAGGAGGTGACAAGGAAGAAGACTGATTGTGAAGGAAAGATTAGAAGGTGAGGGAGGAAGGGAAGGAAAGAGGTAAGAAGGAGAAAACGAGGAAAAGAAGGAAAGAGGAAAGAGAGAGAGAGAGAAAAAAAAATCAGACGTGGAATTGCAGAAGATTGTAAATATGTGAGAGAGAGAGAGAGAGAGAGAGAGAGAGAGAGAGAGAGAGAGAGAGAGAGAGAGACACACAAACACAGACAGAAGGACAGATAAACAGACATACAAAGAAACAAATAAAAAAAAACAAATAAAAGACAAAAACATCACACAAGGATTGGGAAAAGGAAGGAAAAGAGAAAACAATCAAGCAAAAAAAAGGAAAAAGGGGAAAAAAGGAAAAATAAAGCTCACGCCCACAATGGAAGGCCAGATGAAGCCCAGCGTTTATATATATAACAACGATTTTTTTTTTATTATTTCGGTCCGTTCGCGTCCGCTCGAATCCGTATAAATCCGTCCGAATCCGGTTGGGTCCGCTTCGAGCCTTTTTATCCGGCCATAATTAGTGTTGTTTGCGGATATTTTGCTCACGAGAAGTAATCTAATCCGAATCCGTATGTATGTGTGTGCGTGTGTATGTGTGTGTGTGTACGTGTATGTGTATGTGTGCGTGTGCGTGTGTTGGGAGGGGGGAGGGAGATGAGTGTGTGTGTGTGTGTGTGTGTGTGTGTGTGTGTGTGTGTGTGTTTATTATGTATGCATTTATACGGACATTCTTCTTAATCATATTCATTCATTAGTAAATTAATTATCAACGAAAACTTTACCTAATTAAATCTGTAGGAACTTATGATAGTAGTAGAAATAGTAGTAGTAGTAGTAGTAGTAGTAGTAGTAGTAGTAGTAGTAGTAATAGTAGTAGTAGTAGTAGTAGTAGTTGAAGTAATAGTAGTAGTAGTAGTAGTAGTAGTAGTAGTAGTAGTAGTAGTAGTAGTAGTAGTAGTAGTAGTAGTAGTAGTAGTAGTAGTAGTAGTAGTAGTAGTAGTAGTAGTAGTAGTAGTAGTAGTAGTAGTAGTAGTAGTTGAAGTATCGAAAGCGGTGGTGTTTGTGGTGGAGGCAGTAGCAGCAATTGTTGTCGTGGTGGTGGTGGTGGTGGTGACGGGCGGTAATGGTGGTGATTGAGGTTAATGGTGATGGTGGTGGTTGTGGTGGTGGTGGTGGTGGTAATGGCGTCTGGGGGTGATTTTGGTTTTAGGGAAGATAGACACACACACACACACACACACACACACACACACACACACACACACACACACACACACACACACAACCTTGTAACTAAGCCAGTATTTTTTTTTCTCAGCGTCAGAAGAATTACTAAGACTATAAAGGGTCTGAACTATAAACTAAATAAGCAATGAATATAATAAACTTCAATATGCACAAAAAACACGAAGAATAAACTCACATAATCAAGGGTTATATTCATTAAAGTCTTCATTAATATCCAAATTATTTATAAAAGAAAGATGTTAGCAGGTATTTTTATCTTTATTATTATTATTATTATTATTATTATTATTATTATTATTATTATTATTATTATTATTATTATTATTATTATTATTATTATTATTATTATTATTATTATTATTATTATTACTATATATCAACGACCTAGAACTAAGATTAAAATCCACACTTTCTAAATATGCCGACGACACCAAGGTGGGAGGGAAGCCGTCACGACATCAGACTGTGAAATCATCCAGCGAGACCTGGACCTGATCACTCAGTGGCCGGAAAAGTGGCAGATGTCCTTTAACACTACCAAATGTAAAGTAATGCACATCGGGTCCAGAAACAGCAACCACACATACTACATGAGTAGCGAACCACTACAGGCAGTACAGGAGGAGAGAGACCTCGGGGTCACCATCAGCAGTGGCCTGAAAGAAGCAAAACACTGTAAGTCCGCCTGCAAGGGAGCCAACACTATGCTCGGGTTCATAGCGAGGAACTTCGAATACAAGACGCCGGGAGTTGTGTTAACCTTGTATAATTTTCTGGTAAGGCCCCACCTGGAATACGCCGTGCAATTCTGGTCTCCTAACTACAAGAAAGACATTGAATTACTCGAGAGAGTACAGCGACGCGCTACGATAATGATACTCAAGCGACTCAACCTCTTCACGTTGGAAAAGAGACGTCTGCGGGGAGACCGATACAAGTCTTCAAGTACCTGAACAAGTTCAGCAATGTTGATCACTCCAAACTATTCACGCTACAATCTAACCCGCGAACAAGAAAGAACGGTAAAACAATTCAAGCTAAGCGATGCTTTACGGATATCAGCAGGAGTTATTTTTCGAACAGAGTCGTCCACCACTGGAACAGCTTTCCTGTATGAGTGGTTAGGGCAGAAACAATCAATTCCTTTAAAAATCGCATTGACCGTCACTTTGCTTCGTCGGGAGTGAACTAAACGTATCCACGAGTACGTGAAATAGTGCTTTAATCCTTCCCGCAAGCCACTCCTGTGGCTGACGGATTGATTGAATCTTTAAAAGCAGGCTGCCTCACTATGAGCCAATAGGCTTTCTGCTGCCTGCTCGTCCATGTTTACATGTTTCTTCCCTCTGCATTTTCCTCCCTTTTCGATACTTTTCCTCCCTCACGTTCTGTCCCCTCTATCCCTTCATTCCCTTCCTTTCCTTTACCATTACTCTCCCTTCTTCTCCTCTCCCTCAACTTCCTCTCCCCTCCCATATCTACCCATATTTACCCGTCCCTCCCGTTTCATACCCTTCACTATCATCCCACCCCATCCCTTCCCTTCCCTTCCCTTCCCTTCCTTTCCCTTCCCTTCCTTTTATTATCCTCCCTTCCTTATCCTCCCTTCCCTTCCCTTCCCCTCCCTTCCATCTCATCGTTTCATTATATACTCCTCTCTTTCATTCCATCATTTCCCCTTCCCTTCCGTTTCCTTCCGTTCCGTTCCCTTCCCTTTCCCTAGTCTTCCCTTCCTTTCCCTACCCTTCTCTTTCCTTCCCTTCTCTTCTCTTCCCATTCATATCACTCCCTTCCTTTTCCCTTCCCTTCCCTTCGCTTCCTTTCAGTTCCTTTCCCTTTCCTTTCTCTTCCCTTCCCATTCCTTTCCCTTCCCTTGCCTTCCTCCTCTTTCCTCCCCTTCCCTTCCCTTCCCTTCCCTTCCCCCTTGACTAAATATTAATGAGCCAACCAGCTGTGGACGACAGTAATCAATATTCAAATACTGTTTTTATCTCTGCTAAGAATCTTCATCTCTCTCTCTCTCTCTCTCTCTCTCTCTCTCTCTCTCTCTCTCTCTCTCTCTCTCTCTCTCTCTCTCTCTCGCTTTTATTTATTTCTGCATATTCACTCATTGTTTCATTCACTCATTCATTCACTCACTCACTCCTTCACTCGCTCACACATTCACTCACTCACACACAAACTCACTCACTCATTCGCTCCTTCACTCACTCACAGACAAACTCACTCACTCAATCACTACCTTATTCTCACATTTACTCACTCACTCACTCACTCACACTCACTCACTCACTCACTCACTCACTCACACTCACTCACTCACTCACTCACTCACTCACACTCACTCAATCATTCAATCACACAATTACTCACTCACACACTCACACTCACTCACTCACTCACTCACTCATTCACTCACTCAATCACTCACTCACACAGTTACTCACACATTCACACTCACTCACTCGCTCGCTCACTCACTCACACTTTTCTAGTTTTCCTTTCGTCATATTTAGAATTATTACCGTATGTCTCTGTCCGTGAGAGAGAGAGAGAGAGAGAGAGAGAGAGAGAGAGAGAGAGAGAGAGAGAGAGATTATTATAATTATTATTGACAAATGCCAATACCGCATCGCATTTTCTTTTTATTTTCCTCCGCTAAAAATATGATTTGTTTTCCTTTTCAAAAATGTTGTCTTCAAAAAAATATTGGAACGTATTTTAGGAACGAATAAAAGAGAAGGGAGACGAGGAAGAGGAGGAGGAGGAGGAGGAGGAGGAGGAGGAGGAGGAGGAGAAAGACAAGAAGAAAAAGAAGATATGAAAGAGAAAGCGAAGGAATGTACAGAGAGAGAGAGAGAGAGAGAGAGAGAGAGAAGAGAGAGAGAGGGAGGGACGTTCACCCATCTGTCAGGAGAGAGTCAATACCAGAGGTCTTTTGGAGGGAGAGAGGGAGGAAGGGGAGGAGGAGGAAGAGAGAGGGAGAGAGAGGGAAGGAGGGAGGGAGGGAGAGTAAGGTCTGGGTGAGGGGGAGATACAGGAAGGGGTGTGAGAGTGATGGGAGAGAGAGAGAGAGAGAGAGAGAGAGGCACACACACACACACACACACACACACACACACACACACGCATACAGAAATATATAAGTAACTATGAACAAATTTAAGTAATAATAAAGACAAATATAAAAATCGAGAACTTTGGAAAAAAAATAGAAAAACAAAAATCTCGGAAAGGAAAAGAAAGTAAAACAAAGAAAAGAAAAGATAATTTTCAACAGACGCCTTTCTTTCTTTCCTTTCTTTCTTCTCTCCTTTTTTCCTTCTTTTGTGTCTTTTTACTTTCTTTCCTTTTCTCCTTTCATTTTCTTCCCTTTCTATTTCGATTTCGTATTTCCTTCTTTCCCCTTTACCATCCTTCCTTCTCTCTTCTCTTCCTTCTTGTGTATATTAATTCCGTCTTTCGCTCTCTCTTTTGTTCTTTACTTCCCCGTTTCTTTTTTTTTATTCTTTCTTTTCTATCAACAATTCTATTTATTCCTTCATGCCTTCCTTATTTCCTCTCTTCCTTCCTCTTTCATTCTGACCCTCCTCCCTTTCTTACCTCTTTCTCTATTTTCTTTTGTCCCTCCTTCCCTTTCTCTGTCCCTCTTATTTTTCCTTTATTTCTTCTCCTTATCCTCATTCCTTATTTCTTTCCCTCGTTCTTTTCCTTTCTTCTTTCATTCCCAGTTCTCTCTCAATTCTTCCGTCTTTCTTTACCTCCTTCTCTTCCTCCCTCTTTACTTCCTCCTTCCTCCCCTCCTGTCCTCCTCCTCCTCTTTCCTTCCCTCTTTCCTTCCACCCCTCCTGTCCTCCTTCTCCTCCTCCCCCTTCCTTCCCTCTTTCCTTCTCTCCTTTCTTTCAGTCATTCCTTTCTTTCGACCCAACTCTTCATTCCCCTTCCCGTCCTCTTCTTCCCTCTCTCCCTCCCTTCCTCTCCTTCGTTCCCTCCTTCCCTCCCTCCTTCACTGTGATGTAGGAGGTAATCAAAATCATTTATATTGTTAAGAACAGTTTCCTTCACTTCCAGACATCCTCATCATGGCTGCTCCTTCCTCCGTCTTCCTTCTTTAATTTCTTTCTTTTTATTTATTTTTTGACATTTCTTTTCCTTTTCTTTCTTTATTATTTTGTTTCATTGTCATTTTTTCCGTTACTTTTTCTCTTTTATCACGTCATGGCTGCTCCTTTTTTTCTTCTTTCTTTGATTTTTTCCTTCATAATTTGTTTTCTCTCTTTTCCCTTCATTTCTATATTCTTTTCTTCTTTTTCTCATTGTTTTTCATTCCTTTCGATTTTTTTTCGATCTTTTTTCTTTTCGTTTTTGGCTTTGTCTTTCTTTCTTTCGTTATTCCTATTTTTACATCTATCAGTCCATTTTTCTTTTCCTTTCTCTCATTTTCTTCCTCTTTCTTCACTTCTCTTTCCATCTTTTTCTTTCTGTCCATCTTTCTTTCTTGTATTTCAATTACTTCTTTCCTTTTAATTATATATGATTCCTTTATTTTTTCATCCTTTGTTGTCTTCATCCTTTTTTTCTGCCCTTTAAACTTCCCATTTAATTTTCTTTCCTTTCTTTCCTTCTCTTCTCCTGTTCCTATTCCTTCCTTTACTTTCTCTCTTTGTCTTCAGTTTGTCCTCACTCCATCGCTCTTCTCTTCTTCTAGCGCTCTCCTTCTTTTCTTCCTCCATTTTCCATTTTTCTTTTTACTTTTCCTCTCTCCTTCTCTCGCTTCTCTCCCTCCTTCATTCCATATGCTGCTGTATTTCATTATGTCTTTCTCCTTTACCTCCATTTTTTCCTTTCTCCTTCCTCCCAGAATTTGTTGCATTTTTTCCTATCTTCCTTCCTCACGATCCTCTTTTCTTTTCCTTTTCCTTTCTCTTTTCCCTTCCCTTCTCTCTTTCGCTTTTATTTCTTTTCTGCTATCTCTTTCTTTTTTGTTCTTTTCCCATCCGTCTGTTTTTTTCTTTCTATTTTTCTTTTTTTCTTTCTTTTCATCCACTCCTTTCTTCTTCCTCTCAGAATTTGTTGCATTTTTTCTTGTCTTCCATTCTTCATTCCCTACGATCCTTTTTTTCTTTTCCTTTTCCTTTCTCCTTTCTCTTCCCTTCTCTCTTTCGCTTTTATTTCTTTTCTGCTATCTCTTTCTTTTTTGTTCTTTTCCCATCCGTCTGTTTTTTCTTTCTATTTTTCTTTTTTTCTTTCTTTTCATCCACTCCTTTCTTCTTCCTCTCAGAATTTGTTGCATTTTTTCCTGTCTTCCATTCTTCATTCCTCACGATCCTTTTTTTCTTTTCCTTTTCCTTTCTCCTTTCTCTTCCCTTCTCTCTTTCGCTTTTATTTATTTTCTGCTATCTTTATTTTTTGTTCTTCTCTTCCCATCTGTCTGTTTTTAATTTCTTTCTATTTTCTTTCTTTTCTTTCTTTTCATCCACGCCTTTCTTTCTTCTCCCCATTTTCCCTTCACCCCAAATCTTATTCCCCCTACCCACACCCCCATCAACCTACAACCTTCTCCCCTCTTTCCCTTTCCCCCAAACTTTCCCCTTTTCCCCAACTCCCTCGACCCCACCTCACTCCACCTATCACTGCTATCTCCCCCCTCTCATTCTTCCTCTTCCTTTCACTCCTTTCTATATATCTTCTCTATTTTCATTCCTTCGTTCCACCGTTCCTTCTCCCTATCCTTCCCTTTCAATCCCAGTTTCCTTTCTTCTGTCTCACCCCATCTCCCCCCCCCTCATCACCCCATCCATCTTCCCTCCCCTTCCCCTACCTTCAAAACCAGCACCCTTCCCCCCTTACCCCCTTCCTCCTCTCCCCTTGAACACCCTCTCCCCATCTTATCACTCCATCCCACCCTACTAATGTCACTTCGCCCCTCCACCTCTCCTCCACCTCCTTCCTCTTCTTCCTTATTCTCCCCTTTCAGATCTCCCCCTACCTTCCACCTCCCCCCTACTTCTTCCATACTCCCCCTTCAGCTCCTCCTCCCTACCCTCTTCCTACCCATTCACCGCCACCTCCCCAGTTTTTCTGCTACACTCTCCCTTCCTGCGCCTCCACCTCCCCTCCCTTGCGTCCCCCCTTCCCCCTCGTCACCCTTCTCTCCTATCCTCCATATCCCCCCGCCCCCCTGCTCTCCTCTCCCCCTCCCCTGCCCCCCAAACACCTGCACGGAACATAAAAGCAAGGAACCGCCGCGCTCCAAAAGGCCTTGCTATTAAATGCCTGGGACTTCCTATTAAGGGCTTTTTTTATGTAGGGAAAAAGGCAAAAAAGCAAAGATGTCCTCCTCTCTTTCATTCTTTTCTCTTTCTTTCTTTTTCTCATTTTCTCTTTTTTTCCCCCTTCTCTTTCTTTCGCATTCTCTCTCTCTCTCTCTCTCTCTCTCTCTCTCTCTCTCTCTCTCTCTCTCTCTCTCTCTCTCTCTCTCTCTCTCTCTCTCTCTCTCTCTCTCTCTCGTACATGATCTTTCAAAACATCATTACACATCCTTCTCCTTCAACCTTCCATTCCTCCTCCTCCTCCTCCTCCTCCGTATATCCTCCGGGCGCCGCTAGAAACACGTGCAAAGTTTCCTGCATGATTTTGACCGACTGCAGGAAATGCTTAACAAATACTTGATACGTGTTTGTGCTGGAGTGAAGGGGTGAGGGAAGGGGTGAAGGGAGGGGGGAAGGAAGGAATGAGGAAAGACGCAGGAGGGGGTTAAGGAAGGGAAAGGTAGAGGTGAGGAAAGGTGAAAAGGGAAGGGAATGGTGTAACAAGGTGAGGAGGACGAGTGAAAAGGTAATAAGGGTGAGAAAGAGTGAGGATGTGGTGAGGAAAAGGTGAGGAAGGGTGACCAGGGTGAGGGGAGGGATTAAGGAAGGGGAAGAAAGGGGAAGGGAAGGATGGGGAAATGAGACGGAGTGTGGGAGGAAAAGTGAGGAAGAATGAGGAAAAGGGTGGAGAGGAGGAAAGAAGGGGGAAGAGGGGTGGGGTTGTTGTTGGTGAAAGGGGAGGAAGAGTGAGGAAGAAAGAGATAAAGGAATGGTTGAGGAGGAGGTGAGGAAGGAGCGAGGAGAGGTGAGGAAAGGTGAGGATGAGTGAAAGGGTGAGAAAAAGGGAGAGGAAAGGGGAAAAAGGAAAAAAAAGGCCGAGGAAAAGGAGAAGAAAGCGTGAACAAAAGTGAAAAGAGAAAAAACAAGAGTGAAAATGAAGAGTAAAAAGATGATAAAGATGAGAAAGGGTGAAGAAGGGCCAAGGAAGGAAGGAGAAAAGGGTGAAGAAGGGTGAAAGGGGAAGAAGGGGGACTAAAATCAAGGGAAAATGCGTACCAGGGTGAATAGAAAGAATGAAAAGATAACAAGATATAGAAATGGTGAGAAAAGGAAAGAAAGGGTGAGGAAGAAGGGGAAAGGTGAAAAGGGTGAGGAAGGGTAATGGAAGGTGAAAAGGGTGAGGAAGGGCAATGGAAGGTGAAAAGGGTGAGGAAGGGCAATGGAAGGTGAAAAGGGTGAGGAAAATAAATTAAATGATGCAACAAGGTAAAATAACAGTGAAAAGGAAATGTCAAAACGTAAAAAGGGTGTAACAGGGTGAGAAGGGGGCTAAAAGGGTGAAGAAAAGTAGGAAGAGAAGGGTGAGAAGGGTGACAGTGGATTTAGTAAGGGTGAGGCAGGGTAAAGGGTGATTGAGGGAGATAAGGTGACAGGGAGTGTTGGTATGTAAGGGTCTCTCTCTCTCTCTCTCTCTCTCTCTCTCTCTCTCTCTCTCTCTCTCTCTCTCTCTCTCTCTCTCTCTCTTTATCTCCCTTCCTCTCTCCCTTCCTCCCTCCCTCCCTCCCTCCCCTCCTCCCTTCCTCCCCTCTTCTTCCCCTCACTCCAACAGTCAATAGCAGATATCACCATCATTCCTCCTACTCCTCCCCCTCCTCCTTCCCTCCTCTTCCTCCTCCTCTTCCTCCTCCTCCTCCTCCTCCCCTTCTCTTCCCCTCTTCTCCCCTCTTCCCAATAAGCTGTGGTCATTTTCCGATTATCATATGCACCACCTCCATCATCACCACCACTACCACCATCATAACCATCATCATCACCATCATCATCATCATCATCATCATCATTACAATTATCATCAATTTTCTCACTACCATTTTTTTCCTTCACATAATTTTTTTTCTTTCCTTAAATAGTAAATTCTAAAACTGCAGTTGTGGAAGAAAGGAATTCCTCTGTGTGTGTGTGTGTGTGTGTGTGTGTGTGTGTGTGTGTGTGTGTGTGAGGAATCGTCACGCACTCATGTGAAAAAGTAGGCACACACACACACACACACACACACACACACACACACAGGAAATGTCACGAGTTCGTAAATGTTGAAAGAAAAAAAATACTCCAAAAAATATCTCACTCTAAATGCGTTATGCTTGTTCTCTCTCTCTCTCTCTCTCTCTCTCTCTCTCTCTCTCTCTCTCTCTCTCTCTCTCTCTCTCTCTCTCTCTCTCTCTCATACCGTTTGTTTATTAATGTTTGTTCTGTGTGGGTGAGAAGAGATAGATATATAGATAGACGGACAGAAAAGTAGATAAATAAATAAAGAGGGGATTGATAGATAGATAGATAGATAGATAGATAGATAGATGAACAGATTAATAGAAATAGAGAGAGATGCAGAGATGAATAGATAGATAGATAAACAGACAGAAATAGACAGATAGATAGATAGATGGATAGGTTGATAGACAGAAAGATACAGAGATAGTCAGAAATGAGTAAATAAATAGATGAGTATAAAGTTAAATTGCTAAAAAGACTGAAAGAGAATGATGGATATATATGAAAAGATAGATAAATAGATAGATAGATAGATAGACGGAGAAAAACATTCGAGTAAACAGACAGATCAAAAAATAGATAAGATAGATTTTTCGATAGATAAAGATATATTGATCAGCAGAGAATATGTTAGACTCGGAATAAAAAAGAGTGTTCAAGTTATATGGACCTTCACACACACACACACACACACACACACACACACACACACACTACTACTACTACTACTACTACCACTACCACTACTACTACTACTACTACCTCTGCTACTATTACCACTACAAATATTACTACTACTACTACTACTACTACTACTACTACTACTACTACTACTACTACTACTGCTACCATTACTACTACTTCAATATTAGTACAAAAATAAATACTTGAGTAACAATAGCAAACAAATAGTAGTAATAGTAGTAGAAATAGTCATTGCAGTAGTAGTAGTAGTAGTAGCAGCAGGAGGAAGACAAAAAAGGCAGGTGAGGCGCACGTGTAATCAAACATTCAGGTGAGCCTCGGCTAACTTCCACCTCTTTAATTATTCAGGAATTCTGGAATGGGACTTGGAATGCGTTGATGTGATTCCCGAAGGTTTTGAAAATCCTCTACATATGGAACTGTTCCCAGCCTCTCTCTCTCTCTCTCTCTCTCTCTCTCTCTCTCTCTCTCTCTAACACACACACACACACACACACACACACACACACACACTTGAACGCTACTGTTGATGGTGATGGTGGTGATCGTTGTGGTGATGAAGGTCTGACCACCACCACCACCACCACCATCATCACAATCACCACCATCCCCAGTAAGATGGTTCCCTGTTGGTTAGGTCTGGTATTAGTGGTGTTAGTGGTGATGGTGGTGGTGGTGGAATGGGTGGTTGGGATATGGTTTGGGTGATGCTGTTCGGATTCAAAAGTAATGGTTGTAATGACAGTAGTGGTGGTGGTAATGGTTATGGTGGTTGTGGTTGTGGTATTGGTGGTGACGACGGGGCTGGGGGTGGTAATGGCGGAGGTGATTGTGATGATGATGATGACGGTGGTGGTTATGGTAATGGTGGTGGTGACGGTGGTGGTTATGGTAATGGTGGTGGTGACGGTGGTGGTTATGGTAATGGTGGTGGTGACGGTGGTGGTTATGGTAATGGTAGTGGTGACGGTGGTGGGACTAATAATGGTGGTGGTTGTTGTGGTTGTTGTGGTGGTCGGCGTGTCGCTTCCGTGCTGTCATTGGAGGAAACGCGTGACGTCACTGATAACCGGCCAATGACAGGTGTGAACGGCGTACCTGTCAGCTAATTGTGGGCCTGAAATGACAGTTCGTATTATTCTTCCTTTATTTGGTTCAACTCGACAACAACAAGATATCAACAACAACAACAACAACAACAACAACAACAACAACAACAACAACAACAACAACAGCAACAACAAGATAACAACAACAACAACAACAACAACAACAGCAACAAAAACATAACTAGCTAGGCATCACATCCCTTTGCAACAAGTCAGGGCTACCAACATTACCTTCTCTTTCACTGCCGTTATACCGAGACATTTTAATGCTTATCAGGCTGACAAACCTTCATACAAACATCATCTTCTTCATAAATTTTCAAAACAGCGTCGGTAGTCACTATAAGAGGTAGAGAAGCAGGAAATAGAGAGCTAATTTGACCATTGATATTGGTATACCTGCTGGTCCTGTGATGCCATGTCTGCCACTTTGTCTGTGTTGGACGGGTACGATAATTGCTGTTCTGCATCGATAATATGAGTCCTGATGCGGTAAATCTCACGGTCTAACTCCGAGTTCTACCTTACTTTTTAGTTCATGAATCCTTCCGAGAACTTTTGAAAATTTCACGTACCCAGGCTGTTACGACGATAAATTACCAGATAAATGTATGGGTATCTCAGTTTTACTGTAGTTTTAGTGTTGAAAATATAAGAATGATTTTTTTTTTCTATTTTGAACATATGAAATAGCTACCTGATCTTAAATAATTGTTATATAAGTACTAAATGCGTATTACTAACAATATAATACTACTAATAGTATACTAATGCTTAATACACACATTTGTAATACTTTCATGGCAATTTAAAATAATGTCTTATGATACGCTTATATTTTTCTTCCTAAAACTGTTTGACAGACTATGCATTCCTGTACACACTGGTTGTGTCCTGCGCCTCCCCGTTCACAAGAAAAGGCTCATGCACTCAGGGTTGTGCCACGCATCGAGATTTACTGTAACTGATCCAACGAATGTGTCTTGTTTGGGTGCGGAGGGGAAGACCTAATACGTCCTTTGTTTTGGTGCTAATAGGGAAAACTAATATATCTTGTGTTTTACATCAAGAGGAGGAAACATTAAATATGCATCAGTAACGTGGCTTATCCTTCTTGTGTTAGGGTTAAGAGGACAAGGAGGTGTTAAAGTTTCATTAAACTTGTAATCATTATTAGTTTGTTGGGTCGTTGTAACAGATCCAGCTTGGATTTTCTTCTAGTGTATTATCAATTATTGTACGTACATTAGAGGCCAATAAAATCAACCAAGAAATCAACCAATCAATCAGTAAAAAGGAAACGTACGGTAGTTTGACTTACTGTGAGGGGGTTGGTTACTTCCTCCGTCCTCCCCTTTGCCTCAGTGTGTGCCCGGCGAGAGAGGAGGAGGGTGCGTTTCTCTGTCTCAAGTAGGTAATACATCTCCGAGTTTAATGTGTTTTGAGTTAACTGGTGATGGGTGCGTGTGGTGTGTGATTGTTCTATGTTGATATACGGTATTTCGATTCAACACAATTATCTTGTTAATTACCTTGTTAGCGGGGATGAATGAGGATGTTGGGGTAGACGGTGATTATATTTTGGTGTTTTTTTAGGGGGGGGGGGGTAACTCACCTTGGTCTGATCGCGCTCTCAACTCGTGATTCCCAGCCAATACCCAATTTTTTTTTTGGCGGGGGGAGGGGAAGCTCAGGTGACAGTAAATGAAGAAATAGAAAGAGAATAAAAATATGGAATATGAAGGAGAGGTGCGAGTGTGTTGTGTATGACGGTGTGTGTGTGTGTGTGTGTGTGTGTGTGTGTGTGTGAAAGTAGTTTTTCGTATAGATAAGTAAAGTGTTTGAAGTATGAGAGTATTAGTGTTATAATGCTTGTATTGTTTCAGGGTTTGGTGAGGTGAAGCAGTGTCGTGAAGTCAAGCCGTGACGTCACCTTGCCGCCATGTTGACTACCCGACTGATATAGAAGAGGACCAGGTTGATGCCACAATGCTGCACCTTCCACGCTCCTGCCAGACGCCACTCCTGCGCCATCTTGGTTTGTCGATAATGGTGTTGGGTGAGGTGACCAATAATTATTACTATTTTTTGTTATTTGTATTTACTACTACAACAACTAGGTCCAACGGCATGCCCCCCCCCACCCCCCCCACCCCACCCCCCCGCACTCTTCCCTTCTCATGATTGTCTCGCTAACTGTCCAAACCACCTTGCCTTGTTTCTTCCTCTGCCACTCTAGCGATCATTTCAGGAACTATAACTTTTTTTTCCTGCTTGTTTCCTCGTTCCCTATATTCCCTCTCTACTATCCATATCAGACCCTATGACATACCGTTTTTCGCAAATATCTTTCAAACGAAGACTCGGATCAGCATGGGACTTTGGCACAGATTGTTTCACACACTCCTCTAATTTTTGACGCTATTGTGCTTTGTCAGATGCGGTTAATTATGGCGTAATTATGGATAATTCCTCCCTTTCCCTCCCTCCTGCCCTCCTCCTCCCCCGCACTCTCTCCCCGCGCCATCTTTCTCTCTCTCTCTCTCTCTCTCTCTCTCTCTCTCTCTCTCTCTGTGTTCATGCGATGTGAAGCTTTGCACACATATGACTTGTCTATAATGGCGGATAACTCGAAAGTATATGCTAAGTATGGTCTGGTGTTTTATGCACACGACCTTAACCCGGTAGCAGCGACGGGCCAAATTTGCGGCTTTACCGTGTACCAGCGATGGGCCAAATTTCTGCCATGATATAAACCTCCCAAAATAGATGATACATAAACTGATCACACATGCGTTGATTTATATTATGAAATGGTTTGCGTGAGTGATGATTCTTTCTCATTATTTACCTTAGAGGGGCCTTTAACCTAACCTAACCTAAGAAACATGACCCCCGCAGCTACCGGGTTAATTCCTGTTCCAGCGTAACTGGATGTTGCTTAAGTGCTGTATGAGGTTTGTTTGGCAATTATACAACCATTGAAAGTTGTACGAGTATATGACCCTCCTTCCCACAGGTTACGTTGAGCGTATGATGGGATGAAGCACGTAGCTGACGCTTGATCATTTATAGGAAATCGCTTAAGAGACGGAAAGGAATAAGGGTAGAATTGAAGCGGGAATTCATTGCAGAGTAAAAACGTGAAACAAAATTGGAGAAACATATGAATATTTTATTCTGATATTAGGAAAAGACTGCCATACGATATGGGTTCATGTAGATATGTTAAAAAGTCATAGCACACAAAAATAGTCAGCGAGAATATGATGGGTGGATTAGTAATGTAAATAACTGACCACATGTTACTTTAATATTCATCACCATCGACAAACAGGTCATCCTCGTCATCACTGTTGATGCTGATGCAGACGGGATATAATTTATATTTATCTGCCATTAATTCAAGTCATACGTGTGCATGGATTCATATCTCGTGTACAGCACAAGTGTTAGAGAGAGAGAGAGAGAGAGAGAGAGAGAGAGAGAGAGAGAGAGAGAGAGAGAGAGAGAGAGAGTATGGGGAGAAAGATGGGGGGCAGAGAGTGGGGAGAAGGAGGGCAGGTGGGAGGGAAAGGGAGGGATGGGAGTAGGGGAAGCCAGGGGTGGAGGTAGGTGGTGGATACACGTCACAGATACGTCACGCCTCACCTGTTCGAATGTGTAAGTGGCTCACGCAGGTTTTGCCATCACAGTCAAGAGTAAACGCCACAATTAACCGCATCTGGCATTGTACAATAGCGTCAGAAATTAGCGGAGTGTGTGAAACAATCTGTGCCAAAGCCCCATGCTGATCCACGTCTTCGTTTGAAAGATATTTGCGAAAAACTGTATGTCATCGGGTCTGATTTGGATAGTAGTTTTCTTTTAATGTTACGTGTAAGATGCGTGTGTGTGTGTGTGTGTGTGTGTGTGTGTGTGTGTGTGTGTGTGTGTGTGTGTGTGTGTGTGTGTGTGTGTGTGTTCCGTAGCTCCTGTTGGCCGTGTATTATGTTCCTCTACGCAGCATTTTTTTTTTAATTATTTTACAACAAAGGAGACAGCTCAAGGGCACCAAAAAAAGGAAACAATAATAAAAAAAAGCCCGCTACTCGCTGCTTATACAAAAAAGAATCAAAAGAGATGGCCGAAAGAAGGGTCAATTTCGGGAGGAGAGGTGTTCCTTTGGCTGTGTTCCGTTGGAGTTTGTTCCATGTTTCTATATCAAGGAGTTGTTCGTGTCTCAAAAATCTTCCTTATCCTGTGTTCCGTGACTGTTTTGCGTGTTCCATGTTCCCCTATCAAGCATTAGTTCCATATCGTTTTAATATAATCCTCGCCCCATGTTTCGCAGCTTTGTTCCGTTCTCATATTCCTCCTATCAAGTAGCAGTTCCGAGTAGCTTTCATGTGTTCCTTAACCTGTGTTCCGTGTAGTTGATTATAATGTTCATCAAGCAGTAGTTCCGCGTTCCTTTAATATGTTCCGCAGCCTTGTATCTTGTTCCTTTATCAGTCAATTGAACCGTTTCGTTGCAAATGTTCCT
Organism: Eriocheir sinensis; assembly: GCF_024679095.1. Classification (NCBI taxonomy): domain Eukaryota; kingdom Metazoa; phylum Arthropoda; class Malacostraca; order Decapoda; family Varunidae; genus Eriocheir; species Eriocheir sinensis. Next base: position 2,854,771 of record NC_066557.1, read on the forward strand.
TATTCTCATCCCTTACCCTTATCCCGTTGTAGAGCTTCCTTAGGACAGGCGTGTTTATGTCACAAGGGGCGTATTTTTCCGCGCGGGCTCTTCCCTTTCTTCACCCCGGAGCTCGCAGTCTCATCCCCCATCGACTTGGAAGAAATCGTAAGGCCAGCGTGGAAAAAATACACCCCTTGTGACATAAACACACCTGTCCGCTTGTCAAAACCCCGTTGTACGTGATAGAAGTGTTGTAATTACCACCACATCGTGCCCTAAACGCGCATCACCCGCTAGGAGCCGCTATTCCTAAGATTTACCCTTCCTTATCCTAATCCCTTTGATCCGTATCGTCAATCGCTCCGTATCTTCGTAGGTGTTCCTTAACCCTTTCTTCCATAGCGTTATTCCGTGTTCCCTGTGCCTCTGTCAAGTAGTAATTCCGTTCCATCACCTGGTTTAATGAGCTCCGTAGGCCTTGGCGTGGTGGAGAGGCATCGGGGAGAAAGTAGGAATAAAAGTGTTTTAAATAAGGCAATGGGGACAGACAAGTATGTGGTTGGTCTATGGGTGTGTATATGTTCGTCAGGGTTTGAAGTGTTAGCGGTATTTCTACACTTTGTCCTTTTTCTGCCCTTTTCTGTCCTTTTCTGCCCTCTTCTGTCCTTTTCTGCCCTTTTCTGCCCTCTTCTGCCCTTTTCTGCCCTCTTCTGTCCTTTTCTGCCCTTTTCTGCCCTCTTCTGTCCTTTTCTGCCCTCTTCTGTCCTTTTCTGCCCTCTTCTGTCCTTTTCTGCCCTCTTCTGTCCTCTTCTGTCCTTTTCTGCCCTCTTCTGTCCTTTTCTGCCCTCTTCTGTCCTTTTCTGTCCTTTTCTGTCCTCTTCTGTCCTCTTCTGTCCTTTTCTGCCCTTTTCTGACCTCTTCTGTCCTTTTCTGTCCTCTTCTGTCCTCTTCTGTCCTTTTCTGCCCTCTTCTGTCCTTTTCTGCCCTTTTCTGCCCTCTTCTGTCCTCTTCTGTCCTTTTCTGCCCTCTTCTGTCCTCTTCTGTCCTTTTCTGCCCTCTTCTGTCCTTTTCTGCCCTCTTCTGTCCTTTTCTGCCCTCTTCTGTCCTTTTCTGCCCTTTTCTGCCCTCTTCTGTCCTTTTCTGCCCTCTTCTGTCCTTTTCTGCCCTCTTCTGTCCTCTTCTGTCCTTTTCTGCCCTCTTCTGTCCTCTTCTGTCCTTTTCTGCCCTCTTCTGTCCTTTTCTGCCCTCTTCTGTCCTTTTCTGCCCTCTTCTGTCCTTTTCTGCCCTCTTCTGTCCTTTTCTGCCCTCTTCTGTCCTTTTCTGTCCTTTTCTGCCCTCTTCTGTCCTTTTCTGCCCTCTTCTGTCCTCTTCTGTCCTCTTCTGCCCTCTTCTGCCCTCTTCTGTCCTTTTCTGCCCTCTTCTGCCCTCTTCTGTCCTTTTCTGCCCTCTTCTGCCCTCTTCTGCCCTCTTCTGTCCTCTTCTGTCCTTTTCTGCCCTCTTCTGTCCTCTTCTGTCCTTTTCTGCCCTTAACTGCCCCTTACTGCCCTTTTTCTACTCTTTTCAGTCGTTATTCTACATAAGAACATAAGAGTCTGCAAGAGGCCGCTACCTTTTACTACCCCTTTCAGTTCTTTTTCTACCCCTTCATGTCCTGTTTATACCCTTCTCTGTCGTTATTCTACCCTTTACTGCCCTTTACCGTCATTTTTCTGCCTTTCACTTGCCTTTTCTGCTCTTCCCTGCCCTACTTTTGCCCTTTACTGTCCATTTTCTGCCCTACTCTGCCCATTCACTGTTTTTCTCTGCCCATCGTCTGCCCTCTCCTGCCCTTTCTGTCTAGTTTTCTGTCCTTTACTGTCCTTTTGCATCCTTTTGTATTTTGTTTGCCCATTTCAGCTCTGTACTGCTCTTTCCCGTCACTTGCTGCCCATTTCTGCTCTCTACTGTCCTTTTTTCTGCCCTTTACTTCCCCTTTTCTGCCTCTTCTTGCATTTGTTTGCCCATTGTTGCCCTTTTTTGGCCTTTATTTTAATATAAGGAAAGTGAGTTGGTAGAGGAAGGGGGATGAGGTGAGGAGGAAGAGGTGAAACGGAAGAGGTGAGGAGGAAGAGGTGAGGAGGAAGAGGTGAGGAGGAAGAGGAGAGGAGGAAGAGGTGAAACGGAAGAGGTGAAACGGAAGAGGTGAGGAGGAAGAGGTGAGGAGGAAGAGGTGAGGAGGAAGAGGTGAGGAGGAAGAGGTGAGGAGGAAGAGGTGAGGAGGAAGAGGTGAGGAGGAAGAGGTGAAACGGAAGAGGTGAAACGGAAGAGGTGAAGAGGAAGAGGTGAGGAAGCAAATTCTGAGGGGGGCAGAGGAGAGATGAGGGGGTCTTAGGGGGTAAAAGGGGGGGAGATTTTTTTTCACCTGGGCCGTTGAAGTGTTCCTGGTAATCAAGTTAGTATGCAGGTGAGGGTGTGAGGGGTCAGGTGTGAAGAATTGTGGCAGGTGTGACTGTTAGCCATGAGTGTGTATGCTTTCTCTCTCTCTCTCTCTCTCTCTCTCTCTCTCTCTCTCTCTCTCTCTCTCTCTCTCTCTCTCTCTCTCTCTCTCTCTCTCTCTCTCTCTCTCTCTAAAACACGTGATCTTGACATGACAGTTTGAAGATTTTTTCGTTTTACTTCTGAGAAAGGACGAAGAAAGAACTTGATGTACCTCTGCAAATTTCACTCCGTTTTCGTCATTCTTCTCTATTTTCTTCCTATTCATTCTTCTCTCCCATGCCTCTTACCTCGGCTTATTCCTGTTTTCCTTCCTTCCTTCATCTTCCTTTCATTACCTTTTTTTTTCATCTGTTACCACCGTTATTTTCTTTGTCATCCTTATCAACTTGTATTTGTTATATTTATTTCATTTTTTTTAACTGGAACATTTTTTTTTATTGTGTTCATCATAGTTTTGGGGTCAATGGAATATAATAACACTAATTATGATGTTTTGTGTGCGTGCGTGCGTGCGTGCGTGCTGTGGTATGCGGCCAAGAATGTTATGTACTGTCGCGTGCGGCTGTCGTGTTCGCTCTTTGTACTTGCTGTCTGCCCTTCGCTGGCCTTACCCGGTCTATCAGAGAGTTAGATTGTATACTTACTTCTGTGTGTGTGTGTGTGTGTGTGTGTGTGTGTGTGTGTGTGTGTGTGAGAGTGTGTGAGTGTGTGAGTGTGAGTGTGAGATTCACCACGGCCTGATCACGAGTTGGACGCGTCATCGCCAGTAAGAACCCTCCCGATTAGAGCACGGGGGTTTCGTGGTGCAGTGGTTAGCACACACTGCTCACAACCGAGAGAGCCCGGGTTCGATTCCCGGGCGTAGTGCAAAAATTTGGGCTACTTTTCCGATACCCTACGCCCCTGTCCACCCAGCAGTGAATGGGCACCAGGGGGTTGTGTCCCGTCTCCTGGGATCTGTTCCCTTCTCCAATAATTCCTTCCCCTCCTGTCTCTCTCCGGCATATGACCACATATGTTGCGCCGACTAAACGAAACTTTCCAACTTTCTTTTCCGATTAGAGCAAGGCTCGTTAGTCAATCACTAGGTACTGCCGGGACCTCCACACACCCCATCCATATTACTTTAGGGGAGACCGTGACCGCTCCTCGTCAGAAGAAAAATCCCGGCCTGAACGGGGTTTAAACCTCCGCCTGTCTTGCCATGAAACATGGCAGTGCAGAGCTTTAACCACTGAGCTATCGAAGCGGTGTGTGTGTGTGTGTGTGTGTGTGTGTGTGTGTGTGTGTGTGTGTGTGTGTGTGTGTGTGTGTGTGTGTGTGTGTGTAATTCACATAATTGTATCTTCCATGTCTAGGGTTTGGAGGCCAGCCCCCACCGGAGGCCCGGGAATCGAACCCGGGATCTCTTTTGTGAGACGAAGGAGCTAACTGCAGCGCTATGGAGGACCGTCTGTAATTTTATTGTGTACTCACGCCTATGTATGTGCAGATTTGTCAGGTGCGTGCGTACATTAGTGTGTTACAGGTGTGATTGCGAGCGTGTGTTGTGTGTGTTTTTCGTGTGTCTGTATGTGTGTCTCCCTGTGTGCGTGTACGTGTGCATGTTAATCTTGCTTAGGTTTTTTAGGGGGTTTCTTTCTGGGATAATACTGTGTGCTTTATTTTTGCAAGATTGTTGGTTTTTATATGTAAGTTTTCTCTCCATGTTCTTTGATACTCGTCCTGTGGCGCTGCTCTCGGTGATTTCGTTTCCTTCCTCTTTTCTTTCCCGGAGCTGCTGTGTGGCACGGTTCCATTCTTACCGAGCTCTTGGTCGCATTTTGTTATTTTTAATGCAGTCTGAAAATGTTTATTATGAGATTCTGCATTCTTACCTGGAATGTATTTTACACTGTGGTATTTAGCTTGCCGCAACGTATTTTTCACCTTTAAAAATTTCCCTTACGTTCTGCTGGTTTGTGTTTACATGAACGTTCTTCTCGATCAGGTTTTTTCTTAGTTCAATACCCAATTTTCGTACTTTTTATCATTTTTTTCTTGGCATTACTTTGAACCAAAGTCAGATTTTTTACCATTTATTTGCTTCGAAACTTTTCAAATTTTGCTGTAGCAATTATATTCGGCACATCGACCAGGTGCGTTCTACCTATGTTGACGCCACGGCCGGACGTAACAGTTTGATTACTTGCAGGTATGTGGAGGAAAGTCGTGGAAGAGGGAAGGAGGAAGATAAAAGGAGGGAAGATTAGCGTTCGTGTCCAGGAGAAGTAACATTTGGCTGCGTGAGGAAGACGACGAGCGGAAGAAAACGGAAGTTACCTGGGCTGCACCGAAAACAGGTGTGTGGCAGGTAACCCCGGCTACCTCCCCTCCCCCTTGTACACGCATATTCTCCCTGCCGCTGGATGTCAATGTGCAAAGGGGAGGGAAAGGGAGGGGTAGTCGGGGTTACCTGCCACTTGCTTGGACCGGTGTAGGTAAACTGGGAGAGTAGGGGGGAGGGGGGTATGTGAGGTCAGTAAATTAATGAGCGCAGTAAGGGATAAATAAAAATAGCAGTAAGGGATAAATAAAAATAGAGTATACGTTTCATGGGTTTATTATTTTTTACACCTGTACCAATAATAGTAATATACCTTGAAAGCACATCCTCGTATATCCATTGTTTTCCTTTTCTTCTCTTTACTATTATTCTCTTCTATCCGTCTGCTCTCCCATAGTCCACCAAGGAGCCGAGTCACTCCGCACGGACTCCTTCAGATTGCTGCGCGGCTCATCTGGGCGGGACAGATGAGCCACGGCCACCCAAAGACGCCCCTGTGAAACGAGCTCCTCCATCTGGCACCTGGGTAGTCGGGTGGTGGGTGGGTCCTGGGTGCAGTGGTGAGGGTTGGAGAGAGATTCCGGGCGCTGCGTCTGCCACCAGCTACCTGACGAAGAGGCAGAGAAAATCCGGGTCAATATACATAAATGACAAGTACAGAGACGTCACACAAGATGCAAACTGAGGTGCTCACGTATTAGTATTTACGGATTGTCAGTTTGTCCCTATTTAATTGACTATTTTTTTTTTAATTATTTTAAGACCTCAATTTTAAGACTAGCACTTATATTTGACACAATTTTAAGACTAGCACTTAAATTTGACATTTTTAAAAATAAGTGCCAAATAATAATTACGTGCTAGGAGGAAAAATAAAACTTTGTAGCCAACAGGTATCTGACATCTATTAAAAATTTACAGAAAACTGATTAAAATTTACCATCATCCGTCTGAAAATAATGAAATACTGCTAACCAAAGAAAAAAAAAATTCAGACTGAAATTTACGAATTATTTTCGATCCCTCAAGTTTATGAAAATTTTAATGTGACGAACACTGACGAAAAATAACCAACGAAGGTTAACTAGAACGGCTGCCTTCCTATACAACAAATTCAAACCATCGCCTTTAACTTCCCTCCTTTCCAGACAATTTTTCTAACTTTTCTACTTCCCTTTCCTTTACCTTCTCAAATTGCAAACAATTATGAAATAACCAGAAAACATAAACCTTTAAAATAATCTCAAACTGGAACCATTATCAACAAATTAAACAAACTAATACATCGCCTGAATACTAATGATGCAGACGGCGGCGGCGGCAGCCCAAGTGGAGGTGGTGGTGGAGTGGCAGGATGTATGTGGATGAGTAGAGAGGCCACAGCCACCAACAGCCGGCCAGCCACAAGACAAGCAAATGGAACTGTAAAGATATATAAAAAGAAAATAAATAAAACCACATATAAAACTAGGTGTAATTTTTCTTCCCTTAAGTACCGAGAAGTTGCCATATTCAAGAGGGAGAAGTAAGGAAAAAGGGGGCAAGGAGGAGATGGAGAGGAAAATAGGAGAGGGGTAAGACCATGGGTTAAGACAAAAAGGAGGTATAAAAGAAAAGGTAGGAAGAGAAGGGAGAATTAAGAAGGAAAGAGAAGGCTAACAACTGGTGGCTTAAGAAGATGGAGAGAAGAGGTCCGGGAAAGAGTAGGAGAGATGAAACGAGTGAAGTGGGGAGGGAAAGAGGTAGAGGAAGGTAAAGGGAGGACGAGTAAATATAATGGCCACTAGTCTATTCTCTCATTCATTTCTCACTCACTGCGTTAAAGGGATAAAGAAACGGGATGGAGATGAAGAATATGAGAAGAATGGTTGTGGAGGGGAAAAAGAGTGAGGAAAGAAGGAGGAGGGAAAAAGGAGAACTGGGAGGGTTTAGAATAGAAGGAAGAGAATGGGTGAGGAGGAGGGAATAAAGGAGAGCATAGAAGTTACCAGAAGAGGAGGAAGGAGGGGGAGAGAGGGATGGGAGAAGGATAGTTAAGAGGAAGAAAAGGAGGAAGGAAGGAGGGGGGTTAGGACGAAGAGGAAGAAGAAACAACCAGATCACACCCTCCACCTTGCTTCCATCTCCATCTCCATCTCTCTCTCTCTCTCTCTCCCCCCACTCACCAGAAGTCAACCCGCACGACGTCCTTCCACCGCCACCGCAGCCGAGCCACTACCGCCGCCCTCCCCCTTCATTGCCTCCCTTCAGCGCTGCTTCGGAACGCGTCTCGGAGCTTCAAGAGGCGTTTTGAGGTTATTGATGTATTTTAAGTCTTTTTGCATTGATTTTTTAGAGTTGTTTGATGTTATTTTAGTTGATTTTTTGTAGATTTGTAATATTTTTGGTTCTGTTGTTGAATTAGTGTCTGTTTTCTCGATGTTTCCTCCTGTTTTCTTCTCTTAACTGTTTCATTTGCTTACGAAACGGAACAATTTTATGTCCAAGTTGATTCCTACATACAAAAAAGGATAGATAGATAGAGAGATAGAAATACATATATAAATAAAGATAGATAGGGACCAATTAGAAAAGCGTGCAAAATATAACAATGATTCAGGATAACAGAGTAATCATAAAAAAGCAATAAATGAACGAGTTAAAGAAGCAATAGGTGGTAAGCGAGAGTGAAAGGATAGTTACAAAAAAAAGTATAGTATAGTATAGGAGACCATACACACACACACACACACACACACACACACTCCATATTCGAACTATACAATAAATACAAAAAACTAAAAAGCCAAATACCGTAAGCAAAGAGATAACAACCATACTCTCTCTCTCTCTCTCTCTCTCTCTCTCTCTCTCTCTCTCTCTCTCTCTCTCTCTCTCTCTCTCTCTCTCTCTCTCTAATGGAAGTAATGAGTCTGGACATTCTACATTAGCACTGTTTTGCCTCCCTGTCACACGCGCTTCACGGCAGACGTTTGGACGTTATGCAGACGGACGGAGGGGCGAGATTGGGGTGTCAGGACGGATTTGTGGCGAAAAATTGTAATGTGATTGTTAAAGTGTAAGAACGAGTAGTAGTAGTGGTGGTGGTGGTAGTAGTAGTAGTAGTAGTAGTAACAGTAGTAGTAGTAGTAGTAGTAGTAGTAGTAGTAGTAGTAGATGTCACTAAAGAATGTAAACTATTTCACCCACAGAGAGAGAGAGAGAGAGAGAGAGAGAGAGAGAGAGAGAGAGAGAGAGAGAGAGAGAGAGAGAGAGAGAGAGAGAGAGAGAGAGACGGTGGGGTAAGGGGGGGGAGGTGAGGGATACCCACTCCCTAAATTTACCTCTCGTGTAAATTTTACGTCCCATTCTGTTGTAAATTTCTGGCGTTCGTGACCACGTTCGCCCCCCTCCCCCTCCCCTTCCCCCCCCTTCCCTCCCCTCCAAGAACCCCTTCGAAATCCCCATCTCTCTTCCTCCTAACCACTGAATACCCCTTCCCTTCCCTTCCCTTCCTCTCCCCCTCAGTTTGTCTCCTAATATTTTACCTTCCTCTTCCTCTCCATGTCTACCACCCTCCTTCGTTCCTGTTCTTCATCTCCCCCTTCTCCTCCTCCTCCTCCTTATATCTCTCTTCTCCAGCCCGCCCCTACATCTCATATCTCCTTCTCCGTCTCTTTCTTTTTCTCCTTTTCCCTTTTCCTTGCCTATTTTCCTCCTCTTTCACTCATTTTTCCTCCCTTTCTCTACTCATTCTTACATTTTTTCCATCTTTTCCTTCCATCTATTCTTCCATTAATTCATTTTTTATCTCTCTCCTCTACTCTCCTATACTTCCACCTTCACCATAACTCCACATCACTGCTCGCAACCCATTCTACTCCCTCTACTCCTTCCACTACTATACAAGCCATTCTTAGCCTACCACCATAACATCCACCACTACAATCACTTCCTCATCACTCCTAACCAATACATTCATCACCTCAACCCTTCTATTACTACCACACCACTGCTCGTAACCCACTCCACTATTCCATCTACTCCTTCCACTACTAAACAGGCACTCCTAACCTACCACCATAACATCCACCACTACAATCACTTCCTCATCACTCCTAACCAATACAGTCACCACCTCAACCCTTCTATTACCCAGTCCACCTCTTCCACATCTATTTCAGTCACTTCTAACTCCACACCACCACTACATTCACTGCAACTACTCCACATTCCTTTTTAACCACCCCATTCACTACATACACACACATCAACCATTCCATTACCTGCCAAAATCTTCCAGTCCTACATAAGAAATTCCAAGCTCCACATCGTAACTACTATAACTACTACCACTA